>NC_080381.1:141601480-141813980 GCF_014773155.1 Arachis stenosperma | reverse complement strand
CTCAAAAACCATAGAAAACCCTAAAAAACTCTCGAAAACCCTAGAAAACCTTAAGAAAATCTTAGAAAACCATAGAAATCCCTAGAAACTCTATAAATCGTAGAAAATTCCTAAAAAATCCTAGAAAACTCTAGAATACCCTAGAAAAATCTAGAACACTCTAGAAAACCCTAGAAAACCCCAGACAACTCCTAGAAAACCTAAAAAAACCCTTAGAGATCGCTATAAAACCCTAGAAAACCCAAGAAAACCCAAGAAAACCCTTGAAAATCTTAGAAAATCCTAGAAATCCCTAGAAAACTCTAGAAATCCCTAGAAAACCCTTAGAAATCTCTAGAAAATCGTAGAAACCCAAGAAAACCCTAGAAAACCCAAGAAAACCTTAGAAAATCCTAGAAAAACCACAGAAAATCGTAGAAAACCTTAGAAAATTAGAGAAAAACCCTCGAAAACCATACAAAACCATAAAAAACTCTCGAAAAAGCTAGAAAACCATAAGAAATCATAGAAAAATCCTAGAAATCCCTAGAATACCCTAGAAATTCTTAGAAAATCCTAGAAAACCCCAAAAACTCTTGGAAATCCCTAGAAAAATCTAGAAAACCCTTAGAAATTCTTAGAAAACCCTAGAAAATCCAAGAAAACCCTAGAAAACCGTAGAAAATCCAAGAAAAAACCCAGAAAATCCTTTAAAATCCAAGAAAATCCTAGAAAAACCCGTGAAAATCGTAGAAAACCCTTAAAACCCTCGAAAACCCTATAAAACCCTAAGAAACCTTAGAAAACCGTATAATCTATAGAGAACTCTAGAAAAACGTAGAAAAACCTAAGAATCTTAGAAAATCGTAGAAAACCATAAAAAATCCTAGAAAACTCCTAGAAAAACCTAGAAAACTATCAAAGTTCCCTAGAAAACTCTAGAAAATCCAAGAGAATCCTAGAAAACCATTGATAATCCTAGAAAACCCTAGAAACCCCTATAAATCCCTAGAAAACCCTTAGAAATCCCTAGAAAACCATAGAAAATGCAAGAAAACCGTAAAAAACCCCAAAAAACCCTAGAAAATCCTAGAAAAACTCTCAAAAATCATAGAAAACCCTAAGAAAACCATAGAAAACCCTATAAATCCATAGAAAACCCTAAAAAATCCTAGAAAATTCTAGAAAAACCCTAGAAAATGCTAGAAAATCGTAGAAAACCATAGAAAACCCTAGAAAAACCTAGAAAATCCTAGAATACCCTCAGAAATCCCTAGAAAACCCTAGAAAACCCAAGAAAATCCTAGAAAACCCTAGAAAATCCTAGAAAAACCCTCGAAACCATAGAAAACCCTAAAAAACCCTCGAAAACCCTAAAAAAATTCTAGAAAATACTAGAAAAACCCTAAAAAACCCTCGAAAACTATAAAAAACCCTAGAAAATACTAGAAAATCGTAGAAAACCATAGAAAATCCTAAAAAACTATAGAAAACTCCTAGAAAAACCTAGAAAACCCTAGAATACCCTCAGAAATCTCTAGAAAACTCTAAAAAACCCAAGAAAATCCTAGAAAACCCTAGAAAATCCTAGAAAAACCCTCGAAACCATAGAAAATTCTAAAAAAACTCGAAAACCCTAAAAAAACCCTAGAAAATACTAGAAAAACCCTAAAAAACCCTCAAAAACCCTAGAAAACCCTTGAAAAACCCTAGAAAATCCTAGAAAAACCCTAGAAAAATTAGAAAACCCTTAGAAATCCCTAGAAAATCCAAGAAAACCCTAGAAAATTCTAGAAAAACCACAGAAAACCCTAGAAAACTTTAGAAAACTATAAAAAACCCTCGAAAATCATAGAAAACTATAAAAAGCTCTCGAAATTCCTAGAGAACCCTAAGAAAATCTTAGAAGTACCCTAGAAATCCCTAAAAAACTCTAGAAAACTTTAGAAAATCCCTAGAAAATCCTAGAAAATCCAAGAAAACCTCTGGAAATCCCTAGAAAAATCTAGAAAACCCTTAGAAATTCCTATAAAACCCTATAAAATCCAAGAAAACCTTAGAAAACCCTAGAAAATACAAGAAAAACCCTAAAAATCTTAGAAGAACCATAGAAAATCCTAGAAAACTTAGAAAACCCTATAAAACTCTTAGAAATCCCTAAAAATTGTAGAAAACCCAAAAACTTAGAAAACCCAAGAAACTCTAGAAAACCCTAGAAAATCCTAAACCATAGAAAACCCTAAAAAACCATAGAAACCCTATAAATACATAGAAAACCCTAGGAAATCCTAGAAAATACTAGAAAAACCATAGAAAATCGTAAAAACCACAGAAAACACTAGGAAATCCAAAAAAACTCCAAGAAAAACCTAGAAAATCCTAGAATAACCTCAGAAATTCCTAGAAAACCCAAGAAAATCCTAAAAAACACTAGAAAATCCTAGAAAAACCCTCAAAAATCATAAAAAACCCTCCAAATCACTAGAAAAATGCTAGAAAACCTTAGAAGAACCATAGAAAATCCTAGAAAAACATAAAAAACAGTATAAAACCCATAGAAATCCCTTAAAAATCGTAGAAAACCCAAAAAACCTAGAAAAACCAAGAAAACTCTAGAAAACCCTAGAAAATCCTAGAAAAACTACATAAAACCATACAAAACCTTAGAAAATTATAGAAAAACCCTCGAAAACCATTGAAAATCCTAAAAAACTCTCGAAAATCCTAGAAAACCTTAAGAAAATCTTAGAAAACCATAGAAATCCCTAGAAAACTCTAGAAAACCCTAGAAAATTTCGAGAAAATCCTAGAAAACTCTAGAAAACCCTAAAAACTCTTGAAAACCCTAGAAAACCCTAGAAAACTCCTAGAAAAACTAAAAAACCCTCAGAGATCCCTAGAAAACCTTAGAAAACCCAAGAAAATCCTAGAAAACCCATGAAAATCTTAGAAAACCCTAGAAAACCCTAGAAAAATCCTAGAAATTCCTAGAAAACCCTTAGAAATCCGTAGAAAACCATAGAAAACAAAAAAAAACCCTAGAAAACCCAAGAAAACCCTAGAAAATCCTAGAAAAACCACAGAAAATCCTAGAAAACCTTAGAAAATTATAGAAAAAACCTCGAAAACCATAGAAAACCATAGAAAACCCTAGAAAATCCTAGAAAATACAAGAAAAACCATAAAAAATCGTAAAAAACCACAGAAAACACTAGAAAACCCTAAAAAACTCCTAGAAAATCCTAGAATACCCTTAGAAATCCCTAGAAAATCCAAGAAAATCCTAAAAAATACTAGAAAATCCTAGAAAAACCCTCAAAAATCATAGAAAACCCTAAAAAACCCTCAAAAACCCTAGAAAAACGCTAGAAAAACCAAGAAAATACTATAAAAACCCTAAAAACCCTCGAAAACCCTACAAGAACCATAGAAAATCATAGAAAAACTTAGAAAACCCTATAAAATCCTTAGAAATCCCTAAAAAATCATAAAAAACCCAAAAAAACCTAGAAAACACAAGAAAACTCTAGAAAACTCTAGAAAATCCTAAGAAAAACTACATAAAACCATAGAAAACCCTAGAAAATTATAGAAAAACCCTCGAAAACCATAGAAAACCCTAAAAAAACTCTCGAAAACCCTAGAAAACCTTAAGAAAATCTTAGAAAACCATAGAAATCCATAGAAAACTCTAGAAAACCCTAGAAAATTCCTAGAAAATCCTAGAAAACTCTAGAAAACCCTAGAAAAACCTAGAAAACTCTTGAAAACCCTAGAAAACTCCTAGAAAAACCTAAAAAAAACCCTCAAAGATCCCTAGAAAATCTTAGAAAACTCAAGAAAATCCTAGAAAACCCTTGAAAATCTTAGAAAATCCTAGAAAACTCGAGAAAAACCCTAAAAATCCCTAGAAAACCATTAGAAATCCCTAGAAAACCGTAGAAAATCCAAAAAAACCCTAGAAAACCCAAGAAAACACTAGAAAATCCTAGAAAAATTATAGAAAACACTAGAAAATCTAAGAAAATTATAGAAAAACCCTCGAAAACTATACAAAACCATAAAAAAACTCTCGAAAACCCTAGAAAATCATAGAAATCCCTAGAAAATCCTAGAAAACCATAGAAAACCCCAAAAAACTCCTGGAAATCCCTAGAAAAATCTAGAAAACCCTTAGAAATTTCTAGAAAACCCTAGAAAATCGTAGAAAATCCTAGAAAAAACCCAGAAAACCCTAAAAAATCCAAGAAAATCCTAGAAAAACCCTTGAAAATCCAAGAAAACACGAGAAAATCCTAGAAAAATCCCAGAAAACCCTAGAAAACCATAGAAAATCATAGAAAAAACCTCGAAAACCATAGAAATCCCTAAGAAAACCATAGAAAATCCTAGAAAAATTCTAGAAAATCATAGAAAACCACAGAAAACACTAGAGAATCCTAATAAACTCCTAGAAAACCCTAGAATACCCTCAGAAATCCCTAGAAAACCTAATAGAATCCTAAAAAACACTAGAAAATTCTAGAAAAACACTCGAAAACTATAGAAAACCTTAAAAAACCCTCTAAAACCCTAGAAAAACCGTAGAGAATACTACAAAACCCCTAAAAACCCTCGAAAACCCTAGAAAATCTTAGAAAAACTTAGAAAACCCTATAAAACCCTTAGAAAATTCCTAAAAAACACTAGAAAATCCTAGAAAAACACTCGAAAACTATAGAAAACCTTAAAAAATCCTCTAAAACCCTAGAAAACCCTAAAGAATACTAGAAAACCCCTAAAAACCTTCGAAAACCCTAGAGAAACCCTAGAAAATCCTAGAAAAACTTAGAAAATCCTATAAAACCCTTACAAATCCCTAAAAAATCGTAAAAAATCTAAAAAAATCCTAGAAAACCCAAGAAAACTCTAGAAAACCCAAGAAAATCCTAGAAAAACTACATAAAACCATAGAAAACCCTAGAAGATTATAGAAAAACCCTCGAAAACCATAGAAAACCCTAAAAAACTCTCGAAAACCCTAGAAAACCTTAAGAAAATCTTAGAAAACCATAGAAATCCCTAGAAAACTCAAGAAAACCCTAGAAAATTCCTAGAAAATCCTAGAAAACTCTAGAAAACCCTAGAAAAACCTAGAAAACTCTTGAAAACCCTAGAAAACTCCTAGAAAAACCTAAAAAACCCTCAAAGATCCCTAGAAAATCTTAGAAAACTCAAGAAAATCCTAGAAAACCCTTGAAAATCTTAGAAAATCCTAGAAAACTTTAGAAAAACCCTAAAAATCCCTAGAAAACCATTAGAAATCCCTAGAAAACCGTAGAAAACTCAAAAAACCCTAGAAAACCCAAGAAAACACTAGAAAATCCTAGAAAAACCATAGAAAACACTAGAAAACCTTAGAAAATTATAGAAAAACCCTGAAAAACTATACAAAACCATAAAAAACTCTCGAAGAAAATACTAGAAAAACCATAGAAAATCGTAAAAAACCACAGAAAACACTAGAAAATCCTATAATACCCTTAGAAATCCCTAGAAAATCCTAAAAAATACTAAAAAATCCTAGAAAAACCCTCGAAAATCATATAAAACCCTAAAAAATCCTCAAAACCCTAGAAAAACGCTAGAAAAACCTAGAAAATACTAGAAAAACCCTAAAAACTCTCGAAAACTCTAGAAGAACCATAGAAAATCATAGAAAAACTTAGAAAACAGTATAAAACCCTTAGAAATCCCTAAAAAGCCGTAGAAAACCCAAGAAAACTCTAGAAAACACTTGAAAATCCTAAGAAAAACTACATAAAACCATAGAAAATCCTAGAAGATTATAGAAAAACCCTCGAAAACTATAGAAAACCCTAAAAAACTCTCGAAAACCCTAGAAAACCTTAAGAAAATCTTAGAAAACCATAGAAATCCCTAGAAAACTCAAGAAAACCCTAGAAAATTCCTAGAAAATCCTAGAAAACTCTAGAAAACCCTAGAAAAACCTAGAAAACTCTTGAAAACCCTAGAAAACTCCTAGAAAAACCTAAAAAACCCTCAAAGATCCCTAGAAAATCTTAGAAAACTCAAGAAAATCCTAGAAAACCCTTGAAAATCTTAGAAAATCCTAGAAAACTTTAGAAAAACCCTAAAAATCCCTAGAAAACCATTAGAAATCCCTAGAAAACCGTAGAAAACTCAAAAAAACCCAAGAAAACCCAAGAAAACACTAGAAAATCCTAGAAAAACCATAGAAAACACTAGAAAACCTTAGAAAATTATAGAAAAACCCTCGAAAACTATACAAAACCATAAAAAACTCTCGAAAACCCTAGAAAATCATAGAAATCCCTAGAAAACTCTAGAAATCCCTAGAAAATCCCTAGAAAATCCTAGAAAACCATAGAAAACCCCAAAAAACTCCTGAAAATCCCTAGAAAAATCTAGAAAACCCTTAGAAATTCGTAGAAAACTCTAGAAAATCGTAGAAAATCCTAGAAAAAACCAAGAAAACCCTAAAAAATCCAAGAAAATTCTAGAAAAACCCTTGAAAACCCAAGAAAACCCGAGAAAATCCTAGAAAAATCCCAGAAAACCCTAGAAAACCATAGAAAATCATAGAAAAAACCTCGAAAACCATAAAAAACCCTAAGAAAATCATAGAAAACCCTATAAATAGATAAAAAACCCTAGAAAAATCCTAGAAAATCGTAGAAAACCACAGAAAACACTAGAGAATCCTAAAAAACTCCTAGAAAACCCTAGAATACCCTCAGAAATCCCTAGAAAACCTAATAAAATCCTAAAAAACACTAGAAAATCCTAGAAAAACACTCGAAAACTATAGAAAATCTTAAAAAACCGTCTAAAACCCTAGAAAAACCCTAGAGAATACTAGAAAACCCCTAAAACCCCTCGAAAATCCTAGAAAAACCCTAGAAAATCTTAGAAAAACTTAGAAAACCCTATAAAACCCTTAGAAATCCCTAAAAAACACTAGAAAATCCTAGAAAAACACTCGAAAACTATAGAAAACCTTAAAAAATCCTCTACAACCCTAGAAAAACCCTAGAAAACCCTAGAGAATACTAGAAAACCCCTAAAAACCTTCGAAAACCCTAGAAAATCCTAGAAAAACTTAGAAAACCCTATAAAACCCTTACAAATCCCTAAAAAATCGTAGAAAATAAAAAAAACCCTAGAAAACCCAAGAAAACTCTAGAAAACCCTAGAAAATCCTAGAAAAACTACATAAAACCATAGAAAACCTTAGAAAATTATAGAAAAATCCTCAAAAATAATAGAAAACCCTAAAAAACTCTCGAAAACCCTAGAAAACCTTAAGAAAATCTTAGAAAACCATAGAAATCCCTAAAAAATTCTAGAAAACCCTAGAAAAACCTAGAAAACTCTTGAAACCCTAGAAAACCCTAGAAAATTCCTAGAAAAACCTAAAAAACCCTCAGAGATCCCTAGAAAATCTTAGAAAACTCAAGAAAATCCTAGAAAACCCTTGAAAATCTTAGAAAATCCTAGAAAACCCTAGAAAAACCCTAAAAATCCCTAGAAAACCCTTAGAAATCCCTAGAAAACCGTAGAAAACCCAAAAAATCCCTAGAAAACCCAAGAAAACACTAGAAAATTTTAGAAAAACCATAGAAAACCCTAGAAAATCTTAGAAAATTATAGAAAAACCCTCGAAAACCATACAAAACCATAAAAAAACTCTCGAAAACCCTAGAAAATCATAAGAAAATCATAGAAATCCTTAAAGAATCCTAGAAAACCATAGAAAACCCCAAAAAACTCCTGGAAATCCCTAGAAAAATCTAGAAAACCCTTAAAAATTCCTAGAAAACCCTAGAAAACCGTAGAAAATCCTAGAAAAAACCCAGAAAACACAAAAAATCCAAGAAAATCCTAGAAAAATCCTTGAAAACCCAAGAAAACCCAAGAAAATCCTAGAAAAATCCTAGAAAACCCTAGTAAACCATAGAAAATCATAGAAAAAACCTCGAAAACCATAGAAAACCCTATAAATACATAGAAAACTCTAGAAAAACCCTAGAAAATCGTAGAAAACCACAGAAAACACTAGAAAACCCTAAAAAGCTCCCAGAAAAACCAAGAAAACCCTAGAATACCCTCAGAAATCCCTAGAAAACCTAAGAAAATCCTAAAAAATATTAGAAAATCCTAGAAAAACGCTCGAAAACTATAGAAAACCTTAAAAAACCCTCTAAAACCCTAGAAAACCCTAGAAAACCCTAGAGAATACGAGAAAAACCCTAAAAACCCTCGAAAACCCTAGAAAAACCCTAGAAAATCATAGAAAAACTTAGAAAACCCTTAGAAATCCCTAAAAATCGTAGAAAATAAAAAAACCCTAGAAAACCCAAGAAAACTCTAGAAAACCCTAGAAAATCCTAGAAAAACTACATGAAACCATAGAAAACCCTAGAAAATTATAGAAAAACCCTGAAAAACCATAGAAAACCCTAAAAAACTCTCGAAAACCCTAGAAAACCTTAAGAAAATCTTAGAAAACCATAGAAATCCCTAGAAAACTCTATAAAATCGTAGAAAATTCCTAAAAAATCCTAGAAAACTCTAGAATACCCTAGAAAAACCTAGAACACTCTAGAAAACCCTAGAAAACCCCAGACAACTCCTAGAAAAACCTAAAAAACCCTTAGAGATCGCTATAAAACCCTAGAAAACCCAAGAAAACCCAAGAAAACCCTTGAAAATCTTAGAAAAATCCTAGAAATCCCTAGAAAAACTCTAGAAATCCCTAGAAAACCCTTAGAAATCTCTAGAAAATCGTAGAAAACCCAAGAAAACCCTAGAAAACCCAAGAAAACCTTAGAAAATCCTAGAAAAACCACAGAAAATCGTAGAAAACCTTAGAAAATTAGAGAAAAACCCTCGAAAACCATACAAAACCATAAAAAACTCTCGAAAAAGCTAGAAAACCATAAGAAAATCATAGAAAAATCCTAGAAATCCCTAGAATACCCTAGAAAATTCTTAGAAAATCCTAGAAAACCCCAAAAAACTCTTGGAAATCCCTAGAAAAATCTAGAAAACCCTTAGAAATTCTTAGAAAACCCTAGAAAATCCAAGAAAACCCTAGAAAACCGTAGAAAATCCAAGAAAAAACCCAGAAAATCCTTTAAAATCCAAGAAAATCCTAGAAAAACCCGTGAAAATCGTAGAAAACCCTTAAAAACCCTCGAAAACCCTATAAAACCCTAAGAAAACCTTAGAAAACCGTATAAATCTATAGAGAACTCTAGAAAAACGTAGAAAAACCTAAGAAAATCTTAGAAAATCGTAGAAAACCATAAAAAATCCTAGAAAACTCCTAGAAAAACCTAGAAAACTATCAAAGTTCCCTAGAAAACTCTAGAAAATCCAAGAGAATCCTAGAAAACCATTGATAATCCTAGAAAACCCTAGAAAACCCCTATAAATCCCTAGAAAACCCTTAGAAATCCCTAGAAAACCATAGAAAATGCAAGAAAACCGTAAAAAACCCCAAAAAACCCTAGAAAATCCTAGAAAAACTCTCAAAAATCATAGAAAACCCTAAGAAAACCATAGAAAACCCTATAAATCCATAGAAAACACTAAAAAATCCTACAAAATTCTAGAAAAATCCTAGAAAATGCTAAAAAATCGTAGAAAACCATAGAAAACCCTAGAAAAACCTAGAAAATCCTAGAATACCCTCAGAAATCCGCAGAAAACCCTAGAAAACCCAAGAAAATCCTAGAAAACCCTAGAAAATCATAGAAAAGCCCTCAAAACCATAGGAAATCCTAAAAAACCCTCGAAAACCCTAAAAAAATTCTAGAAAACACTAGAAAAACCCTAAAAAACCCTCGAAAATCCTAGAAAAACCCTAGAAAATACTAGAAAATCGTAGAAAACCATAGAAAATCCTAAAAAACTATAGAAAACTTCTAGAAAAACCTAGAAAACCCTAGAATACCCTAAGAAATCTCTAGAAAACTCTAAAAAACCCAAGAAAATCCTAGAAAACCCTAGAAAATCCTAGAAAAACCCTCGAAAACCATAGAAAATTCTAAAAAAATCCTCCAAAACCCTAAAAAAACCCTAGAAAATACTAGAAGAACCCTAAAAAACCCTCATAAACCCTAGAAAACCCTTGAAAAACCCTAGAAAATCCTAGAAAAACCCTAGAAAAATTAGAAAACCCTTAGAAATCCCTAGAAAATCCAAGAAAACCCTAGAAAATTCTAGAAAAACCACAGAAAACCCTAGAAAACTTTAGAAAACTATAGAAAAACCCTCGAAAATCATAGAAAACTATAAAAAGCTCTCGAAATTCCTAGAGAACCCTAAGAAAATCTTAGAAATACCCTAGAAATCCCTAAAAAACTCTAGAAAACTTTAGAAAATCCCTAGAAAATCCTAGAAAACCCAAGAAAACCTCTGGAAATCCCTAGAAAAATCTAGAAAACCCTTAGAAATTCCTATAAAACCCTATAAAATCCAAGAAAACCTTAGAAAACCCTAGAAAATACAAGAAAAACCCTAAAAATCTTAGAAGAACCATAGAAAATCCTAGAAAAACTTAGAAAACCCTATAAAACTCTTAGAAATCCCTAAAAAATTGTAGAAAACCCAAAAAACTTAGAAAACCCAAGAAAACTCTAGAAAACCCTAGAAAATCCTAAACCATAGAAAACCCTAAAAAAACCATAGAAAACCCTATAAATACATAGAAAACCCTAGGAAATCCTAGAAAATACTAGAAAAACCATAGAAAATCGTAAAAAACCACAGAAAACACTAGGAAATCCAAAAAAACTCCAAGAAAAACCTAGAAAATCCTAGAATAACCTCAGAAATTCCTAGAAAACCCAAGAAAATCCTAAAAAATACTAGAAAATCCTAGAAAAACCCTCGAAAATCATAAAAAACCCTCCAAATCACTAGAAAAACGCTAGAAAACCTTAGAAGAACCATAGAAATACCTAGAAAAACATAGAAAACAGTATAAAACCCATAGAAATCCCTTAAAAATCGTAGAAAACCCAAAAAACCTAGAAAAACCAAGAAAACTCTAGAAAACCCTAGAAAATCCTAGAAAAACTACATAAAACCATACAAAACCTTAGAAAATTATAGAAAAACCCTCGAAAACCATTGAAAATCCTAAAAAACTCTCGAAAATCCTAGAAAACCTTAAGAAAATCTTAGAAAACCATAGAAATCCCTAGAAAACTCTAGAAAACCCTAGAAAATTTCGAGAAAATCCTAGAAAACTCTAGAAAACCCTAAAAACTCTTGAAAACCCTAGAAAACCCTAGAAAACTCCTAGAAAAACTAAAAAACCCTTAGAGATCCCTAGAAAACCTTAGAAAACCCAAGAAAATCCTAGAAAACCCATGAAAATCTTAGAAAACCCTAGAAAACCCTAGAAAAATCCTAGAAATTCCTAGAAAACCCTTAGAAATCCGTAGAAAACCATAGAAAACAAAAAAAAACCCTAGAAAACCCAAGAAAACCCTAGAAAATCCTAGAAAAACCACAGAAAATCCTAGAAAACCTTAGAAAATTATAGAAAAAACCTCGAAAACCATAGAAAACCATAGAAAACCCTAGAAAATCCTAGAAAATACAAGAAAAACCATAAAAAATCGTAAAAAACCACAGAAAACACTAGAAAACCCTAAAAAACTCCTAGAAAAACCTAGAAAATCCTAGAATACCCTTAGAAATCCCTAGAAAATCCAAGAAAATCCTAAAAAATACTAGAAAATCCTAGAAAAACCCTCAAAAATCATAGAAAACCCTAAAAAACCCTCAAAAACCCTAGAAAAACGCTAGAAAAACCTAGAAAATACTATAAAAACCCTAAAAACCCTCGAAAACCCTACAAGAACCATAGAAAATCATAGAAAAACTTAGAAAACCCTATAAAATCCTTAGAAATCCCTAAAAAATCATAAAAAACCCAAAAAAACCTAGAAAACACAAGAAAACTCTAGAAAACTCTAGAAAATCCTAAGAAAAACTACATAAAACCATAGAAAACCCTAGAAAATTATAGAAAAACCCTCGAAAACCATAGAAAACCCTAAAAAAACTCTCGAAAACCCTAGAAAACCTTAAGAAAATCTTAGAAAACCATAGAAATCCCTAGAAAACTCTAGAAAACCCTAGAAAATTCCTAGAAAATCCTAGAAAACTCTAGAAAACCCTAGAAAAACCTAGAAAACTCTTGAAAACCCTAGAAAACTCCTAGAAAAACCTAAAAAACCCTCAAAGATCCCTAGAAAATCTTAGAAAACTCAAGAAAATCCTAGAAAACCCTTGAAAATCTTAGAAAATCCTAGAAAACTCGAGAAAAACCCTAAAAATCCCTAGAAAACCATTAGAAATCCCTAGAAAACCGTAGAAAATCCAAAAAAACCCTAGAAAACCCTAGAAAACACTAGAAAATCCTAGAAAAATTATAGAAAACACTAGAAAATCTAAGAAAATTATAGAAAAACCCTCGAAAACTATACAAAACCATAAAAAAACTCTCGAAAACCCTAGAAAATCATAGAAATCCCTAGAAAATCCTAGAAAACCATAGAAAACCCCAAAAAACTCCTGGAAATCCCTAGAAAAATCTAGAAAACCCTTAGAAATTCCTAGAAAACCCTAGAAAATCGTAGAAAATCCTAGAAAAAATTCAGAAAACCCTAAAAAATCCAAGAAAATCCTAGAAAAACCCTTGAAAACCCAAGAAAACACGAGAAAATCCTAGAAAAATCCCAGAAAACCCTAGAAAACCATAGAAAATCATAGAAAAAACCTCGAAAACCATAGAAATCCCTAAGAAAACCATAGAAAATCCTAGAAAAATTCTAGAAAATCATAGAAAACCACAGAAAACACTAGAGAATCCTAATAAACTCCTAGAAAACCCTAGAATACCCTCAGAAATCCCTAGAAAACCTAATAAAATCCTAAAAAACACTAGAAAATCCTAGAAAAACACTCGAAAACTATAGAAAACCTTAAAAAACCCTCTAAAACCCTAGAAAAACCGTAGAGAATACTACAAAACCCCTAAAAACCCTCGAAAACCCTAGAAAATCTTAGAAAAACTTAGAAAACCCTATAAAACCCTTAGAAAATTCCTAAAAAACACTAGAAAATCCTAGAAAAACACTCGAAAACTATAGAAAACCTTAAAAAATCCTCTAAAACCCTAGAAAACCCTAAAGAATACTAGAAAACCCCTAAAAACCTTCGAAAACCCTAGAGAAACCCTAGAAAATCCTAGAAAAACTTAGAAAATCCTATAAAACCCTTACAAATCCCTAAAAAATCGTAGAAAATCTAAAAAAATCCTAGAAAACCCAAGAAAACTCTAGAAAACCCAAGAAAATCCTAGAAAAACTACATAAAACCATAGAAAACCCTAGAAGATTATAGAAAAACCCTCGAAAACCATAGAAAACCCTAAAAAACTCTCGAAAACCCTAGAAAACCTTAAGAAAATCTTAGAAAACCATAGAAATCCCTAGAAAACTCAAGAAAACCCTAGAAAATTCCTAGAAAATCCTAGAAAACTCTAGAAAACCCTAGAAAAACCTAGAAAACTCTTGAAAACCCTAGAAAACTCCTAGAAAAACCTAAAAAACCCTCAAAGATCCCTAGAAAATCTTAGAAAACTCAAGAAAATCCTAGAAAACCCTTGAAAATCTTAGAAAATCCTAGAAAACTTTAGAAAAACCCTAAAAATCCCTAGAAAACCATTAGAAATCCCTAGAAAACCGTAGAAAACTCAAAAAAACCCTAGAAAACCCAAGAAAACACTAGAAAATCCTAGAAAAACCATAGAAAACACTAGAAAACCTTAGAAAATTATAGAAAAACCCTGGAAAACTATACAAAACCATAAAAAACTCTCGAAAACCCTAGAAAATCATAGAAATCCCTAGAAAACTCTAGAAATCCCTAGAAAATCCCTAGAAAATCCTAGAAAACCATAGAAAACCCCAAAAAACTCCTGAAAATCCCTAGAAAAATCTAGAAAACCCTTAAACCCTAAACCCTAAACCCTAAACCCTAAACCCTAAACCCTAAACCCTAAACCCTAAACCCTAAACCCTAAACCCCAGACCCTAAACCCCAGACCCTAAACCCTAAACCCTAAACCCTAAACCCCAGACCCTAAACCCTAAACCATAAACCCTAAACCCTAAACCCTAAATCCTAAACCCTAAACCCTAAAACCCTAAAACCCTAAAACCCTAAAACCCAGACCCCAGACCCCAGACCCCAGACCCCAGACCCCAAACCCCAAACCCCAAACCCCAAACCCCAAACCATAAATGCCAAACCATAAACCCTAAACCCTAAACCCTAAACCCCCAAACCCTAAAACCCCAAACCCCAAAACCCCTAACCCCTAAACCCCTAAACCCCTAAACCCCAAAACCCCTAACCCCCTAAACCCCCAAACCCCAAACCCCAAACCCCAAACCCCAAACCCCAAACCCCAAACCCCAAACCCTAAACCCCAAACAACAACTATCTTTCTATTCACCTGACTAAGATCTGCAAGATAACCACAGCTTGCTCAATCTAACAATCCTCGTGGGATCCACCCTCACTCACCTGAGGTATTACTTGGACGACCCGGTGCACTTGCCGGTTCAGTTGTGTGAGTTCTAATTTTGTGCACCAGTTAGTCATATGGTTGTGAAGAGAAAGAAGAGAGGATCATTTTCATCGGATTAGAATTTTGATTTGAGTGTTAGTTCAGAAGAAATCAAGCTTTGAAGACCAAGAACCAAGAACTTTTCTCTCTTTTTTTTCTCTCTTATTTTTGGCCATTCAAGGTGGAAATGAGCATCTTGGAGTGTCTTTGGGGTGAGAAAAAATGTGCTTAATAATGATTGGCTAGTTAGGGAGGTGGTTGAAAAATATCTCAAGTATATAATTACTAAAATTAGATGTATTAGAGCACACTCTTAACAATACATCTAGAGATTAATATCTGAGCTACTAGTATATATGACACTAGTAACATGATTAATATGAGAATAGAAGGTATGTGATGTAGTATTAGCATTGCTAAAGTCATCAGAGAGTGCTAGTATTAACCTGGTTAAACCGATCTGCTGTTTTTAACTAAAACAGATCAAATAATATTATTATTCAAGGATCTCTAATATTAATATATAATAATATTATATTACTATTTCTCTTCTTTCATGAATCGAGTTTAGCTCGTCAAACTGAGACTAACTACGGAAACCAGAGTCTAAAACTCCTAACCAATACGGCTCTAAAACTAGGTTCTTTGCGATTGTGTCGTCAAGCTTATCTCAAAAGAGGTTCTTACTTAGTGATGACATGATGATGATGAATATCGAGGTGCTTGATAATAAAACAGAGGTGCTTCCTTTACTAATCCTCTGGATAACTCCGTATCTATAGAAAAGGTCTCGTGTACACGAAAACTATGTTGTTACATTCTACTTTCCTAAAAAAAAATTTTGCCCTCAAAATTTTAGCCACGTGCAAGAATCCATCTTCAAGAGATCTATTTCTTTTAAACCATCCCACCAAAGAGATTATTCTGTTCCTTATAGCATCCAAATCTCACATAGCCATAGCCATGGAGATCATAACAGCTATGAAGATAGGTTTGCCTCACATCGATTCGTCATTCGGAGCTTGATGAAACTATGCCTATTCGTAGTCATTGAGGTCTTATCCGCACCAAACAATCAACATTAAGGTGATTAGTCTTAATATCTCAAGTTAAGCACGAACATGTCCAAAATGAGAGCTCATAGACATTCAGGCCAAATGTATCTTAAAGATACCCTAACAACATGAGACAGAAAAGTAGAGTATGCAATAAAGCATAGTCAATCCACTCCCCAGGCTCTACTGGAAACAAACTGCTCTGATACCGAATTGTAACGATCCAATTTTCAGTATGTTTAGATCATACCAGAAACTAGGTGCTACCAACTTGTCTTTCTAATTATTATCTATTATTTATTATATTAGCTTGAGTCATTGTTAAAAGCGTAGTTATTTTGTGAGGTACTTTTTTTTTGAAAATGTTTGTATTGATATACAAAATCATTCATAATCATTTCACACATAATAACAAATACAACAGTTATAAACAACCACACTTATATACATCTCAAGTAGTTAACAACATTCAGTTATCCGGCCTTTATTAGAGTATAGATCTTAGTTAGAACACTCTAGATATAGCTAGATAATAACTATATACATATATACATACAACATCCCAGGCCCTAACTTGTTCAAGAAGTCCCTAAGCTGGCGCCCAAGCTAGCCTAGACTCTATACTCACCTAAATCCCTCTAAACTACAAAGCGAGGGAAAGTATATTCTAGGTCTTCAAACCTCAAGTCAGGTGGGACATCATCAAAAGGCAGAACATCATCTACTACTCCTCTCCACGATCATACATTGTCATAGGACGTCTCACTCGTACTCCATCAAGTAGCCATATAACAGGAACCTCGTACAAAGGATTTAGGTTTAAGTTCGTATTCAAACAGGGTGCAGACGTCGGCTAGTCTCATAGTATTTGCATATAAACAGAGAACGGAGTTTGCCCTAGACTCAGAAGACTACTTAGAGCAGAATTCCCTTTGCAGAATGATCACTGATGCGTAAGCATCTTCTCTCTATTTTCTTATTATTTTGGATATGAATTTATTGAGTTTTGTTGATTTTTTAGTGTTTGAAGCCTATTTGGATGCTACTTTGAGGCACATTGTGGTTTTATTTATTTCAGGAAAATTCTGGACAAGTTTGGCAGAGTTCGTGCAGAAGAAAAAGGGAGAAATTCGTTGCTGCCAAGTTGGCACTAAACGCCACTACTGGGCGTTTGGTGCCAGATGCCTCGTATCGGGTGCAAGCTCTCTGCTAAGCTGGCACTAAACCCCACTGCTGGCATTTAGCACAAAAAACGTCATAATTCGTGCCTAGAATCAAAAGCAGTCAGCGCTAAACGCCGAGCCTGGCGTTTAGTGCCAGGAAGACAGAAACCTCTCTGCCCCAGGGGCACTAAATGCTAAAACTGGCGTTTAGCGGCAATAGCGCGGATTTGGATCATAAAGAAGGGCTTCATGGTTGAGGATTTGATTAATAAGTATTTGATTTTACTTTCTTATCATTATTATTATTATTTCAAAACACAATATTTTAGGTTTAGAATTTATTATTCTATTTTATTTTCAAATCAAATTTGGTTAGATATAAAAGGAAAAAGATTTAGCCTTTGGGCGACTCTCTCTCGACTTCATTCCATATTTTACACATTTTGGAACGCTAGTTTTTCTCTGAGTCATGAGAAACTAAACCTCCCCTGTTAAGGTTAGGAGCTCTGTTTATTCTATGGATTAATACTATTGCCATTCTATTTAAATTAATGTATTGATTTAGATTCAAGAATTTCCTTTCGTTCTTCATCTTAGGAATTATGGTATATTGGAAGATAACCCTTTTTCTACTTGACTTCTTGTTAAATCTTGGAAAAGTAATTTGCTTGGACAAAAGCTTGAAAGTAATTCCTCCTGAACACTAATTGCTTAGACTTAACGGGATACGTGACATATAATCCTCTTATAATTGGTTAATTAGGGTTTTTATGGCTAATAAACTAGAATCGGACTTGAATCTCTAATCGAAATTAAGTGACCAAGGAATTGGCGGTTAACTAGGTTAGAGGAGACTAAATTACTAAGGAATTACGGTTTAGTCAATTACAGTTTGTGGTGCACGAAATTGTAAATCACACTTTTCACAACTCGTACAACTAACCAGCAAGTGCACTGGGTCGTCCAAGTAATACCTTACGTGAGTAAGGGTCGATCCCACGGAGATTGTCAGCTTAAAGCAAGCTATGGTTATTTTGTAGATCTTAGTCAGGAGATTAATGAATAAGATGATTTTGTTATGAAAAATAAATAACATGAAAAAAAAGGTACTTGTGACTCAGTAATGAGGAACTGGTTGAGGTTTTGGAGATGCTCTGTCTTCTAAATCTCTGCTTTCCTACTGCCTTCTTCTTCATGCACGCAAGGCTCCTTCCATGGCAAGCTGTATGTTGGTGGATCACCGTTGTCAATGGCTACCATCTGTCCTCTCAGTGAAAATGGTCCAAATGCGCTGTCACCGCACGGCTAATCATCTGTCGGTTTTCACTCATGTTGGAAAAGGATCCATTGATCCTTTTGCGTCTGTCACTACGCCCAGCACTCGTGAGTTTGAAGCTCGTCACAGTCATCCCATCCCAGATCCTACTCGGAATACCACAGATAAGGTTTAGACTTTTCAGATCTCAGGAATAGCCGCCAATAATTCTAGCCTATACCACGAAGACTCTGATCTCACAGATTCGAATGCTCTGTTGTCAGGAGATGCACTCAAACACGTGAATCAGGAATCAAAGAGATACACACTCAATCTAAGGTAGAACGGAAGTGGTTGTCAGGCACACGTTCATTGGTTGAGAATGGTGATGAGTGTCACGGATCATCACATTCATCATGGTTAAGTACGAGCGAGTATCTTAGAACAGAAACAAGCGTGATTGAATAGAAAACAGAAGTAATGGCATTAATCCATCGAGACACAGCAGAGCTCCTCACCCCCAATCATGGAGTTTAGAGACTCATGCCGTAGAAGATACAAAATTCAGATGTAAAATGTCCTCCGGTACATAGTAAGTCTCTAAAAGTGGTTTTTATACTAAACTAGTGACCTAGGGTTACAGAAAATGAGTAAACTAAGATAGATGGTGCAGAAATCCACGTTCGGGGCCCACTTGGTGTGTGCTTGGGCTGAGCCTTGAGCTTTACACGTGTAGAGGCTTCTCTTGGAGTTAAACGCCAGGTTGCAGCCTGTTTGTGGCGTTTAGCTCTGGTTTGTAACCTGTTTCTGGCGTTTAACTTCAGAATATGGCAGGAAGTTGGCGTTTAAACGCCAGTTTGCATCGTCAAAACTCGGGTAAAGTATGGACTATTTTATATTCTGGAAAGCCTTGGATGTTTTGAAATTCTTTATTTTTCTACTTCTTGGTAAAAAAAAATCTTTTCTGTTTCAAAATTTGAAAATATAAAGTTTTCATCTTTTTCTTTTTGTCTTCCTAATATTGCTGGACTTTATTTTATTTTTTTATTTTAAATAAAAAATTAAATTTTTAAATTTAAAAATTAAAAAAATTGATAAATTTTGTTTTTGAAATCCAAAATTTTTTTTCAAAAATATATTTTTTTATTCACCGAATAACGCTATTTTTTCTCAAATATAGAATAAACTAATTTAAAAAATTTAAACTTTTTAAATTTTTTTATTATTGGGTATTGTTGAAATTCTTTATTTTTCTACTTCTTGGTAAAAGAATAATTTTTTTAGTTTCAAAATTTAAAAATAAAAAATTTTTATGTTTTTTTTGTCTACCTAATATTATTGGATTTTATTTTATTTTTTTATTTTAAATAAAAAATTATATTTTTTAATTTAAAAATTCAAAAAATGATAAATTTTGTCTTTTGAAACCCTAAATTTTCTTCAAGAATATTTTTTTTATTTTTTTATTCATTAGATAATGTTATTTTTTCACAAATATCGAATAAATTAATTTAAAAAATGTAAACTTCTTAAATTTTTTTTATTATTGGATATTTTTGAAATTCTTTATTTTTCTACTTCTTGGTAAAAAAATAATCTTTTCTGTTTCAAAATTTAAAAATATAAAGTTTTCATCTTTTTCTTTTTGTCTTCCTAATATTGCTGGACTTTATTTTATTTTTTTATTTTAAATAAAAAATTAAATTTTTAAATTTAAAAATTAAAAAATTGATAAATTATGTCTTTTGAAATCCAAAATTTTTTTTCAAAAATATATTTTTTTATTCCCCGAATAACGCTATTTTTTCACAAATATAGAATAAACTAATTTTAAAAATTTAAACTTTTTCAATTTTTTTATTATTGGGTATTGTTGAAATTTTTTATTTTTCTTCTTCTTGGTAAAAGAATAATTTTTTTGTTTCAAAATTTAAAAATAAAAGGTTTTTATTTTTTTTGTCTACCTAATATTACTGGACTTTATTTTATTTTTCTATTTTAAATAAAAAATTAGATTTTTTAATTTAAAAATTCAAAAAAATGATAAATTTTGTCTTTTGAAATCCTAAATTTTTTTCAAGAATATTTTTTTTTATTCATCAGATAATGCTATTTTTTTCACAAATATCGAATAAATTAATTTAAAAAATTTAAACTTCTTAAATTTTTTTATTATTGGATATTTTTGAAATTCTATATTTTTTTACTTTTTGGTAAAAAAATAATCTTTTCTGTTTCAAAATTTAAAAATATAAAGTTTTCATCTTTTTCTTTTTGTCTTCCTAATATTGCTGGAGTTTATTTTATTTTTCTATTTTAAATAAAAAATTAAATTTTTAAATTTAAAAATTAAAATAATTGATGAATTATGTCTTGAAATCCAAAATTTTTTTTTCAAAAATATATTTTTTATTCACCAAATAACGCTATTTTTTTCACAAATATAGAACAAACTAATTTTAAAAATTTAAATTTTTTTAAATTTTTTTATTATTGGGTATTGTTGAAATTCTTTATTTTTCTACTTCTTGGTAAAAGAATAATTTTTTTAGTTTCAAAATTTAAAAATAAAAAATTTTCATGTTTTTTTTTGTCTACCTAATATTACTGGACTTTATTTTACTTTTTTATTTTAAATAAAAAATTATATTTTTTAATTTAAAAATTAAAAAAAATGATAAATTTTCTCTTTTGAAATCCTAAATTTTCTTCAAGAATATATTTTTATTTTTTTATTTATCGGATAATGCTATTTTTCACAGATATCGAATAAATTAATTTAAAAAATTTAAACTTCTTAGATTATATTAACATATCAATAATAATATTTTAAATAAAAAGGTACAAAAAATATTTATTTAAAAAAATAATTTTTTAATAAATTAAAATCTTTCAAGTACGAACAAAATTAATATTATAAGTTTTTTTAACAAAATAAAATTAAAATAGTAATTTAAATACAAAATATTAAAATAAATAAATTCAAATATATAGAATAAAATCTTGAAACAAATTCAAATAAATAAACTTATATTGAAGTTAATATTAAAATTCATAGATTTCATTTTACTCATCTATTATGTGTAAGTGTTTATATTTAAAAAATAATAATTGATTATCCATCATCGATTTCTTTTAGCAAATTCATGAATCGAGTCACAAGAGCCCTCTTAACTGAGACATGTATTTTTTTAAAAAGTTTTTTAAAAAATTTAATTATGAGAAAATAACTTAAAATTAAAGAGTAACAACTTAAAAAAATAATAATAATTTATAATTTAAAAGAGTAATCTGTAAATAACTTAAAATTTAAAAAATAATAAACTAAGCAAATAACTTAAAATTTAAAAAATAACCACCTAAGCAAAATAACTTAAAATTTAAAAAATATCCATCTAAGCAAAACAACTTAAAGAAATAACTTAAGTTTAAAAAATAACAATCTCTTTTAAGGATAACGTTTTGTTTCTGTTTTCAAATTTAAGCTCTTATTATTTTGTTTTCGAACTTGTTTCTTAATTCTTACTATTACTTGCTTTTTGTTGTTTTGTTATTACTTTTAAATTGTTGATTTCAGTATTAAACAACCGTCTTAATTTTAAAATAATTTATAAATAACTTTGTTTAAATTAGTTCAATAATATTAAGATTTAAATATCTAACTACCTTGTTAATAAATTCAAAAACTAAATCTTTATTGATATTAATATCTAACAATCTAACCAAATAATTTATTAATTTTTTTAAAATTAGTTTAATAATATTAAGATTTAAATATCTAACTACCTTGCTAATAAACTCAAAAAATAAATCCTTATTATTATCTAACAATCTAACCAAATAATCTATTAATTTATAAATAAAATTACAAAAATTTTTAATAACGATATTTAAGAAAATAATCTCGAAACCCAACATATGAGCGTCACGTCAGCAAAAAGTCTCCCCATTTGTATTCAGTCTAGAGAAAAGATTATTTTAAATTTTAAAAGTAACAACTTAAGCAAATAATAAATTATAATTTATAAATAATATTTTTAAAAATTTTAGTGATGACACCTAAGCAAATTATTAGTTCAACAATATTAAAAATTAAATACCCAACAACCTAAGAAAGTGTATTTAAAAATTCAAAAGGTAACAACCTAAGTAAATAAAATATGTTATAATTTATAAATAAAATTTTAAAAGTTTCTAGTGTCGACATTTAAGCAAATAAATTCCTAAACTCAATGTATGAGCACCACGTCAGCATAAGAGGAGCTCCCTATTTGTATTGCTATTGCTATAAAGATAAAAATAAAGATAAAGATACGCTTATGAAATGTGTAATATAATATAAAAATATATATTTTTTAAAATAAGAAAATATTTGATTTATTTTATTTATTTAAAAAATCTGTTAAGCATTATATCGAGAGAATTGACATAATACTCCAAATTACTTTTCTAAATATTTTTTGTCAAAAAGTTTAGTTATAAATATATTTTAATCATAAAATATTTTATTTTACTAGATAAATGAGTTCTAATGTCAAAACTGTAGTAAAAAACTTTTAACAAATAATAAAAAGTTTAATCTCACAGTTAATAAATTTAACTAATAGTTAATTTTTTTTTGTTTCTTTAAATAATGAAATTGAAAAGGAATAGCTTATAATTAAAAAGAGAGAAAAAGATGAAAGTACCTCTATTGTTGTATAGAGACAATCTAAAAAATAATAATATAAATGGAGTAAAGAGAAAATTTATAAATGTGACAAATAAAAAAAATAAATTTAAAAATTGAAACGGTTAAGAAATCACTTAATTAGGAATTAGTATTAGAATTTCAAATTTCAAATTTTTAAATAGAATTTTCTAATTAGCTAATACAAATTTTAAATTTTTAAATAAAATTTTCTAATCAAACGTTCGTTGTCCATTAGGAATATAGAAATTTGTTAATTTAAAAATAATTTTTTTTAGTTTCATCATAAATAGTATTAATTTAAAAAGATTCATAATAAAATAAGTTAAATAATAATTTGAAAAGGTGAAAATATAAAAAATTTTAGATTTATAAAAATAAATATATGATTACCCATCATCAATCTCTAATTCAATAATAGTGTACTTGATAGATTTACCATTTTTTTCAAGAGTTCTCTCACTCCTAATTCCAGCAAGATATCCTACAATATCTAAAATGATTTAAAATAAAAAAATTGTTATCAATAAGTTTGTTAATAACAAAACACAGCCGAAATTATCAATAAAATAAATAAATTTTTATAAATAAATTATACTTTTTCTAAAACAATAAACTTACCAACTAAGTAGGTGTAATCGTACCGAGGTGTGTATTTTTCTTCCCTAGAATTGATAAACAAAAATCAAAGAACAATTAGACGAGGATAAACAAACAAATTTAAAATATAAATAATATAAATTTAAAATAAAATAAAAAAATATTAGTAGAAAACTCACGTCTTCATCGAACAAAACCATCTCAATTGAGCATGACAATGAAGAATTTTCGTAACTTGGTAGTGTCCATAACCGTATCACTCGTATACGTACACACAAACTATCGATTGTAGGTTTGATTTCTGCGATTTTGTGAATACCAGCCATTGGAATAAGTAGAGAAATTTTAGATTTTGGATGTATATAAAGAAAGAGTTTGATGTACTTTGAATTGTGGTGCTACACATATCTCATAACTTATACTTTTATAGTTGAGTCATAACTAAAATTTTTTAAATTTGATTGACTTTAATTTAAATTTAAATTAAATTTGTAGATAAAGTAAATAAATATATTAATAATTTTTAAAATTCTAAATTAACGTAAATATATTTAAATTTAGATATGTAGCTGCAATTTTTGAAAAAAATCTACAAAAATTTAAAAAATAGTGCTAAAAAGAATCAACAAATTTTTAAAAAAGTGTTAAAATTTTAAAAATAATAACCTAAGTAAAACAATTTAAAATTTTAAAAATAACAACCTAAATAAAATAATTTAAAAATTATAAAATAACAACCTAAGTATAACAATCCAAATAAATAATTTAAAATTTGAAAATAACAACCTAAGCAAACAATAATTTATAATTTATAAATATATATCTAAAAATTTATAGTGACGACACCTAAGCAAATAAACTCTTATACTCAACGTATAAGCGCCACGTCAGCATATGAGCTCCCCATTTGTATTACTATAAAGATAAAGATAAAGATAAAGATTATAAATAGATAATATGATAGGTGAAATTTTGTAAAAGATTTTGATTTAAATTAGTTTTTACACGATATATATTGTTTTTTTTTTCCGGTAATTGATAAAACAAAGTTAGGAAAAAGCTAATATTCTATGAGACATTTTATATATATACTTTTTGTAACAAAATATTAAACTTTAGATATTATATTATTATATTATTAACATTTAATTAGTAAAGATAATATATTTAAAAACTTGTTTACTTTGCCATGAATGAATGAATTAAAATTAAACTCAAATAATGATAACTTTAAAAGATTTCATCTATCTTTTAATAACAAATTTCGAACTTTGATCTTTATGTCACATTGATTTTGAAATATTATATTTTTATCTTATCTTTTAATCACGCAACAGAAACCTACCTTAATTTACAATATCATATTATTGTTATAAAAGCAACAATGCTTTGAAACTGACTAAACCTTCTTACTTTTATCTATCTATATAAGAAATTTTTTGGGTGTACTTATTGCGAGTCTAGCCAATTGACATAGCTTGAGGCTGACATACACGTATCATGGGAGAGGTAGTTGATCAATGGGCAAACATTCATCAAGATATGTTGGACGAATTCGCAAAGCGGTTCCATTTATATGATGACTATCTTCAACTTCGATTGGTATGTAAGCAGTGGAACTTCAAACTTCCGAAGATCCTCAATGGCAACAAAGCTCCATGGCTGCTGTTACCTATTGGCGGCGGTGCTGCTACTAACGAAGCTTTCAAAGTTGATACTCACAAAGAAATTCTTGAAGAGAAGGGGATTTACCATCTCACACTTCCCGAATTACAATACCAACTTATCCGTGGTTCTTGTTATGGATGGTTAATAATTGTATCCATGTACGAAGGCACCATAAGAATGTTGAATCCATTGACAAAAGTTTTCTTGGATCTTCCTCCAATCTCAAATCTGCCGGATGTAATTTATAACGAAGATCAATGTAGTTTTTACTTTCGTGGACACTACATGATCACCGAGAAAACCATCTTTGCAAATAAATTTCTAATTTGGAAGGTTATTATAAATTCAGCTCCCGATGACATTAATTTTATGGCGGTGGCTTTATATGGATCTTCTAGATTGGCCTTTTACAAGCCAAGTAATAAGAGATGGCTGAAATTACCAACAAGGGCTCTTCCATATTTTCAAGATGTCATATTTTTTCAACGGTGGATATTTGCAATAGAATATGATGGGCAGCTATACAGATTTGATACAATGACAAAAGCAGGTCCCATGGTAACAATTTTTAAACCCTCAACTCCCTTTCATACTGTTACTACAAAAGAGATTAATCAAAAATATCTGATTGTGACTGCTGATAGAAGTTTATTGATGGTGGTAAGACATCTTATTAATTTGATTTGTGAGGAAGAGGAACGTTCCTACAAGACTACCAAATTCGATATTTATGAATTGAAGGAAAATTCAAATGCATGGTCAAGGATTAGTAGTTTGGGAAATTATATACTGGTAATTGGATTTAATGCTTCTGTTCAAATGTTCGCTGGCAATCTTTTAAATTCCAAAGGAAATCAAATCTACTTTACAGATAGCTTGGTTGAAGAGCAATCGTTAGTAGAGACTTATTATCATAACATTGGCATCTTCAATTTAGAAGATGGGAGTTGCCAAGAAGTGTTATCAGATGTTAACTTTTTTTGTCCTCCTGTTTGGATACTTCCTTGATTTTGTTTTTCTTTTCTGATCTTAGACTCTTAATTTTTGCTTTTACAAAGTATTGTGTTTAGATCATTTGCAGACTCTTCATCATTGAATCTTTTAATTTATTCTTTGGTTAAGGCATGTTTATGCCTTTCTTTAAAATTAAGAGTATACAAGCTTGTGTGATATACAAAGTTAACTTATGTATAATAATATATAAAATTAATACAAAGAGTTGACTATCACTTTGGTTTCTAATTTTTTTGGACTATATTTATCTTCCAACAAATTATTTTATATAGCAAATTATAAGGACAAATTAGTCATAAAATTTATTTTAAAAAATCAAATAATCTCCCACTAAAATAAAATCAGTTTTGTTATTCTTATAACCATGATAACACATCTCTGAACAAAAAACAAATTGTTAATAAATCAAAAAATGGATTAAGTGAACATCAATTTCTTTACATTTTTCACCATCTTAATGTTTTGTTTAATTATATTAAAGTTTTTTTTTTTGTAACATTTTAGAAAAATCTACCAATTTTATTCTTCATGCACACTTTTATGTGTTTCTCCTTCAACACCCTCAATTGCATCACCTCCATCGTGTTGTATTGCCATCATTTACTGCAGTTGCAAATTTCATTCCATTTCACGCATAACTTATACTTATATTTTTCCTCTCTTCAGTTTGCTTATTTCCTTAATTTATATTTTCAGTAATTCATCTATCCATTTAATTCATTCCAAACTTTTCACTTAAAAAATAGTTCTATTTTTTTCTCTTATCAATTTGATGTAAAAAAAAAAAAAACGTTTTTTTATCTCATCAATTTGATATAGAAAGAAAATATTTTTTTTATCTGATATGTGTTCTTATTTTTGTTTACATATCTTTACTTATCAATGATGGAATGAAGAAGTTTGATAAATATTTTGTTAACTTATTTCTTTTAGATTGCTTTGTAATAATATTTTTTAAATTTTCTAAATTATTGATTATATAAAGTATTATATTTGACGAACCAAACTCGATTTAGTTTGACGAGGCAGACTCGATTTATAAGAGAAGAGAAATAGTAATATAATATTATTATTATCTTAATATTAGAGATGTTTGAATAATATTATAATATTATTTGATCTATTTTAGTTAAAAATAGGAAATCGATTTAACCGGGTTCACAGTTTACTGGTGCCGATTAATTGATAGAGGATAAATCTAGTGTTAAATTTTTGTACCCTAACCGGCCTAAACTTCGCAAGTCATGACTAGTGGCTATTTACTTATGTTACCTATATACATTTTGTCCTTATCTTATTCTTATCATTTTTTGAACGCGTTTTACCTTTTGTCTGCTATCTATTTATGAGAGTGTCTTTTCATTCGCGATTTTATTTTATTTTCCTTTCAGGCTTCTCGTTTACTAGTTCTTTCATTCAAACACACATATATATTCTTACTATTATTCCACCTTGAGTCGTACCACCGTAATATCGTTGACTTATGACTCGAGCATAAGGATCTATATATTAGGGTGTTACACTTAGAGCCTTGGACCTTATTTTTTATTTTCTTTTCTTTTTGTTGTTTATTTTGCTTCAAGGATCAACTTCTTACTCAATTTAGAGCATCCATGATATTTTTCTAAGTTCTTGTACCTCAAGAATCAGCATTCTTGACTTCAATATCAATTATGTACTATTCAATTCATACATTTAGAATCATAGATACTACCACCACATCAAAGTAATAAGAACAACTCAAAATATATAACTAAAGTCTCATGCATTTTACTACTTCTTTTCTTTTTCTTTTGATTTTTCAAGCTCAGTGAGCAATACATGAGATATTTTTCAAAATAAACATAAAATATCAATTTAAATAACTAAACTAGAAAAGCAATAAAAAACTACTAATGATCATTCAAAGGCTTCAACAGATAACAGGAAACAAGATAAAATACTGAAAAACAGAAAATAAATAAAGCAGCAGATAATGAAACTTAACCACCTCAGTTCTGGTGGCTACTCCCTCCCAGAATCCTCTCTAGCGCCTCAGCTCCTCTAACTCTCACCCATGGCTTTGCTATTCCTCCACTACCTAATGGAGGAGGGCAGAGTGATCCTGATACTCTATCCTCAGATGATCAATAGAAGATGTCAACTACCCAATAGATGTAGTCAGCTGATCCCAATAGTCATGAGGTGGGAAATAATATCCCTGAGGCATCTCAGGCTACTCCTACTGAGGAGGGGGAACTGGCTCCTGAGGTGGTGCTCGTCCAAGATCCTTGGTGTACTCCATACCGCTCCAAGTGATCGGCCTCTCAATGTCAATAGGGGTATCCCTATCAATGCGGACTCAGGCAGCCTCACATAAGCGGAAGATGAGGTGGGGGATGGCTAGTCTAACAGAGGTGGAGGCCTTCGCTGCTATGCTGTATAACTTCTGAGGGATCACATGGTGCACCTCCACCTCATTACAAAGCATAATACTGTGAATTATCACAGCTCAGTCAATAATAACCTCAGACCGGTTACTCATAGGAATGATGGAGCACTGAATAAACTCCAACCACCCTTGAGCAACTGGCTTCAGATCATGCCTGCCCAACTGGTATGGCTGACCTCTAGCATCCCTCCTCCACTGTGCTCCGAGGAGGCATCTATCAGTAAGAATCTAGTCCAGTCTCGTATCAGTGTTGACCCTCTGAGTGTAAGAGTGAGGGTCATCTCTGGATGGTGGCAGCTGAAGTATATCCCTCACCCTCTTTGGACCAAACTCTAAGATCCTCCCTCGGATCATAGTGCGCCAGTTCTTTGGGTCAGGGTTCACGCATTGGTGTAGAACTCCTTGACCATTAGAACACCCACATCTTTCACAGGATTGTGTAGCACTTGCCAACCCCTCCTCAGAATCTGTTCCCAGATCTCTGGATACTCATCCAGTTGCAAATCAAATCGGACCTCCGGGATCATCTTCTTTTTGCTCACAATCTCATTAAAGTGATCGTCGTGGGTCTTGGAGAAAAACCGGCTAAAGTCAAATGGATCGGTTGCAGGAGCCTTCTCTTTTCTCTTCCTTGAAGAGGATTCTCCAATTTTTGGTGCCACGTGGAAGATGACAGAAATGGAAAAATGGATTGCCTCAACACCAAAGTTAAAGCTTTTGCTCGTCACCGAGAAAATAAAAATGGAGATAAAAACGAGAAAGAAAGGGGAGGTCACACGGAAAGATGTGGTGGAAAAGAAGGAAGGGGAATGAAAGTAGAGGAAAATAGAGTGGAGTGGGGATAGTGGGTTGAACGGTCAAAGGGGAGGGGGTGTGGAAGTTACCGTTGTGGAAATTGAAGTTCCTCTTTCAAAGACTGATTCTGCATTGCCAGCGCTAAATGCCAGCCCTAACATTTAACACCACAATACTTCACGAAATATGCCATTCAGGGGGCGCTAAACACCAAGAAGGCTGTTTAGCGCCACCACACTTTTCAGGAATAATTTTTTTTTAGGACGAGGCCTGGCGCTAAACGCTTAGCTGGCATTTAGCGCCCTGTGAGGCATATACTATCTTGATTTGCGTGCTATCCATGGCGTTAAATGCCATGGAGGGCGTTTAATGCCAGCATCAGCAGTCCTTTTTCAGCCTGAATCAAATCCTTGCCTCAGCTCCCTCAATTTCAGTCAGAAAATACCTGAAATCACAGAAAAACACACAAACTCATAGTAAAGTCCAGAAATATGGATTTTGCCTAAAAACTAATAAAAATATACTAAAAACTAATTAGAACACTGTAAAATCTACATGAAATTACCCTAAAAAAGCGTATAAAATATCCGCTCATCACAACACCAAACTTAAACTGTTGCTTGTCCTCAAGCAACTAGATAAATAAAATAGGATTAATAGAGGTCAAGAAGCAATAATATCTCAGAGTCCCAAGTAAAGCTCAGATTCTAATTAGATGAGCGGGGCTAGTAGCTTTTTGCCTCTGAACAGTTTTGGCATCTCACTTCATCCCCTGAAGTTCAGAATGATTGGCATCTATAGGAACTTAGAATTTCAGATAGTGTTACTGAATCTCCTAGTTAAGTATGTTGATTCTTGAACACAGTTACTTTTGAGTCTTGGCCGTGGCCCAAAGCACTCTGTTTTCCAGTATTACCACCAGATACATCCATGCCACAGACACATAACTGGGTGAACCTTTTTAGATTGTGACTCAACTTTGCTAGAGTCCCCAATTAGAGGTGTCCTGGGTTCTTAAGCACACTCTTTTTGCTTTGGATCGCGACTTTAACCGCTCAGTCTCAAGCTTTTCACTTGACACCTTCACGCCACAAGCACATGGTTAGGGACAGCTTGGTTTAGCCGCTTAGGCCAGGATTTTATTCCTTTAGGCCCTCCTATCCACTGATGCTCAAAGCCTTGGATCCTTTTTATTACCCTTGCCTTTTGGTTTTAAGGGCTATTGGCTTTTTTTTTTCCACTGCTTTTTCTTGCTTCAAGAATCAATTTTCATGATTTTTCATATTATCAATAACATTTTTCCTTGTTCATCATTTTTCAAGAGCCAACATATTTAACATTCATAAACATCAAATTCAAAAGACATATGCACTGTTTAAGCATTCATTCAGAAGACAGAGAGTATTTGCCACCACATATACTTGATTAAAACTTTCTTATTAAAAACTCAAAAAATATAAATTGCCTCTTTATTCTAAAAATCTACCATTTTATTCATGTTTGCTGATGATGAGAAAAATAAATTATAACTTAATTGAAAATAAAATCAAAATAGACATCCTATTAACTACTCCTTATATATTCTTCCTAAGGTAAACTCCTAAAATGACTACTATCATAGAGTTAAAGCTAAAATTAGAATTTAACAACCTTTACTCTGGGAAGTGGATGTTCCTTTAATCTGTGGGGTGCTTGGTCCTTCAAGAGATAATTTCTGGCGCTTCAATTCCCTCAGGTCACGCCCCTGCTCCTCTTGTTCTTTAAGCAAATAGCCCAGAATTTCACTATGTTCCTTTTGTTCTTTCTTTATTTGTTCCACAGCTTCAAGTATCTTGGTGATGGACGTTTCAAGGTACTCCCAATATTCAGGTTGAGGGATTTCTGGGAGAGATTCCTGCGCCATCTTCTTGATGGGGTCTTCCTGTGCTTGTTGCCTTTCCATTGATGCTTTGGTGATTGGCCGCTCAACTGAGATATACTCAGTTACTCCCATCCTTACTCCAGCGTCTTTGCAGAGCAGAGAAACCAAGCTTGGATAAGCCAACCTGGCATCTTTGGAATTCTTGTTTGCAAGTTTGTAGAATTCCAGTGAAATCAATTGATGAACTTCCACTTCCTTTCCCATCATGATGCAATGGATCATTGCTGCTCTTCTGATGGTGACTTCAGAACGGTTGCTAGTGGGCAGCAGAGAATGCTCAATGAAGTCTAGCCATCCTCTGGCAACTGGTTTGAGATCTTCTCTCTTGAGTTGAATTGGGACACCCTTTGTGTTGGTGGTCCACCTGGCTCCAGGGATACATATGTCCTCTAGAATCTTATCCAGGTCAATGTCTGCTCTCATCATCCTCCTGTTGAAGGAGTCTGGATCATCCTTTAGCTGAGGTAGCTTTAATATCTCTCTGATCTTGTCAGGGGTGGTATGAACAATCTTTCCCCTGACCATGGTCCGAAATTCGTAGCAGGCAGTTCCAGATAGTCTTTGCTTGTCAGTCTGCCACATATTAGCATAGAACTCCTGGACCATGTTCCTTCCTACTTTCGTTTCAGGATTAGCTAGGACTTCCCAGTTCCTGATTCGAATTTGCTCCTGGATCTCCGGATATTCATCTTCTTTCAGATCGAATCTAACTTCCGGGATCACTGATCTCAGACCCATTACTTTAAGATAATGGTCTGAATGTTCTTTAGATAAGAACTTCCCTTGATTCCAAAGTGGTTTTGGAACGCTCTCTTTCTTGCCTCTTGGAGTGGGTTGTTTTCCTTTAGGAGCCATGATCTTAGTGATCTCGGATAAACACACCAAACTTAGAGGTTTGCTTGTCCTCAAGCAAAAGAAAAGAAAGGAGAGGGATAGAAGGAGAGCTAGGTGCAATTGTGGATGGGATGGGAGAGAGGCCGAACCCATATTTATAGGGAGAGGGGGGTGGGTTCGAAAATTTAGAAAAGATATGATAGAAAAGATTGTTTTGAAAAAGATAAGTATGATATGAAAAGATTTGATTTAGGATTAAGAAGATTTTAAAAGATATTTGAAAAAGATAAATTTGGGTTTTGAAAAAGATAATGATTAGATGAAAAAGTTTTTAAATCCTTAAAAATTTTGTTTTTGAAAAAAAAATTTGGATAAAAAGAGTTGAATTGGCTTATGAATTTAAGATACATTTGCTTTATAAAAAAAAAGGGTTTTAAGAAATTAGGGATTTTAGAAATCAGGATTTGTAACATGTTTATGCAAGAAATCATGATTGGAAACATAAAAATTGGATTTAAAATATAAAATTTGAATTAAAAACGAATTTACCTCTTCCCTGCCATCCTGGCGTTTAAATGCCCAAATGCTGCATGTTTTGGGCGTTTAACGCCCTGTTTACTGCCATTACTGGCGTTGAACGCCCAGAATCCTTTGTTACTGGGCGTTTTTCTGAACGCCCAGAATGCTGTAAATCTGGCGTTGAACGCTCAGAGGGAGCTTCTTTCTGGCGTTCAACGCCCAGATTGCTACCATTACTGGCATTTAATGCCCAGATGGCTATCCTTACTGGCGTTTTCTTGCCAGTGAGCTCTTTTTCTCTGTTTTGTGTGCTGATTCCTTCTGCAACTCTGTGAACTTATACAATTGAATTTTTACCTTAGCATCAATGAACTTTATATAAACAAATCAAATCAAGAATATGGCAAAATGCTTAGAGGATGTGATGCCCCATGGCTGGGTTGCCTCCCAGCAAGCGCTTCTTTATTGTTATTGGCTGGACTATCACTGAGATATTTTAATCAAGTCTCAGTTTTGAGCATTCTGGCTCAAAATTGTTTTCAAGATAATGCTTGATTCTCTGTCCATTAACAATGAACTTATTGTCAGAATCGCTGTCTTGCAATTCTACATAGCCATATGGTGACACGCTTGTAATCACATATGGTCCCCTCCACCGGGATTTCAATTTTCCGGGGAATAGCCTAAGTCTAGAGTTAAACAGTAGGACCTTCTGTCCTGGTTCAAAGACTCTGGAGGACAGCTTTCTGTCATGCCACTTTTTCGTTTTTTCCTTGTAAAGCTTGGCATTTTTGAAAACCATGAGTCTGAATTCCTCTAGCTCATTTAGCTAGAGCAATCTTTTTTCTCCGGCTAAAGTGGCATCAAAGTTTAGGAATCTGGTTGCCCAGTAGGCCTTATGCTCCAGTTCCACGGGCAAGTGACAGGCCTTGCCATACACAAGGTGGTATGGAGAGGTTCCTATAGGAGTCTTGAATGCTGTTCTGTAAGCCCACAGAGCATCATCCAAGCTTTTTGCCCAATCCTTTCTACGGGTATTTACTGTCCGTTCCAGAATTCTCTTTAGTTCTCTATTAGAGACTTCAGCTTGTCCATTTGTCTGTGGATGGTACGGAGTTGCCACCCTGTGACTGATTCCATACCGAGCCATAGCTGAGGAGAGCTGTCTGTTGCAGAAGTGAGAGCCCCCATCACTAATTAACGTTCTAGGGACCCCAAACCTGCTGAAGATATATTTCTGGAGGAATTTCAGCACTGTCCTAGTGTCATTAGTGGGTGTGGCTATGGCCTCCACCCATTTAGATACATAGTCCACTGCTACCAGAATATATGTATTGGAGTATGAAGGTGGGAAAGGTCCCATGAAATTAATTCCCCATACGTCAAATAACTCAATCTCCAAGATCCCTTGTTGAGGCATGGCGTAACCATGAGGCAGATTACCAGCTCTTTGGCAATTGTCACAGTTACGTACAAACTCTCGGGAATCTTTGTGTAGAGTAGGCCAGTAGAACCCACATTGGAGGACTTTGGTGGCTGTACGCTCACCACCACAATGGCCTCCATATTGTGATCCATGGCAATGCCATAGGATCTTCTGTGCTTCTTCTTTAGGCACACATCTACGGATTATTCCATCCGCACATCTCTTGAAGAGATAAGGTTCATCCCATAAGTAGTACTTTGCGTCAGTAATTAATTTTTTCTTTTGTTGCCTGGTGTACTCTTTGGGTATGAATCTCACTGCTTTGTAGTTTGCAATGTCTGCAAACCATGGCACTTCCTGAATGGCAAAGAGTTGCTCATCCGAAAAATTTTCAGTTATCTCCGTAAGAGGGAGGGACGCCCCTTCTACTGGTTCTATGCGGGACAAGTGATCTGCTACTTGGTTCTCTGTCCCTTTTCTGTCTCTTATTTCTATATCAAACTCTTGCAGAAGCAACACCCATCTTATGAGTCTGGGTTTTGAATCCTGCTTAGTGAGTAGATATTTAAGAGCAGCATGATCAGTGTACACAATCACTTTTGATCCTATCAAATAGGATCTAAATTTGTCAATGGCATAAACCACTGCAAGTAGCTCTTTTTCTGTGGTTGTGTAGTTTTTCTGTGCCTCATTTAGAACACGACTGGCATAGTAAATAACGTGCAGAAGCTTGTCATGCCTTTGTCCTAGTACTGCACCAATAGCATGACCACTGGCATCACACATTAGTTCAAAAGGTAATTCCCAGTCTGGTGCGGAGATGACTGGTGCTGTGACCAGCTTAGCTTTCAGGGTCTCAAACGCCTGCAGACACTCTTTATCAAAATTAAATGGTGTGTCAGCAGCTAGCAGGTTACTTAGAGGTTTGGCGATTTTTGAAAAATCCTTTATAAACCTCCTATAAAATCCTGCATGCCCCAGAAAGCTTCTGATTGCCTTAACATTGGTAGGTGGTGGTAATTTTTCAATTACTTCGACTTTAGCTTGATCCACCTCTATTCCCTTGTTCAAAATTTTATGCCCAAGGATAATCCCTTCAGTCACCATAAAGTGACATTTCTCCCAGTTTAAAACCAGGTTGGTCTCTTGGCATCTCTTTAGAACAAGTTCTAAATGGTTAAGACAGGAGCTGAATGAGTCTCCAAATACTGAAAAGTCATCCATAAAGACTTCCAGAAATTTTTCCACCATATCAGAGAAAATTGAGAGCATGCACCTTTGAAAGGTTGCAGGTGCATTGCACAGGCCAAATGGCATCCTTCTGTATGCAAATACTCCAGATGGACATGTGAATGTTGTTTTCTCTTGATCCTGTGGATCTACTGCAATTTGATTATAACCTGAATATCCATCCAGGAAGCAGTAATATTCATGACCTACTAGTCTTTCTAGCATCTGATTTATGAATGGTAAAGGAAAATGATCCTTTCTTGTGGCTGTATTGAGCCTTCTATAATCAATACACATACGCCACCCTGTAACTGTCCTTGTAGGAACCAGTTCATTTTTTTCATTATGAACCACTGTCATGCCACCCTTCTTAGGGACAACTTGTACAGGGCTTACCCAGGGGCTATCAGAAATAGGATAAATAATCCCAGCCTCTAGCAATTTAGTGACCTCCTTCTGCACCACCTCCTTCATAGCTGGATTTAGCCGCCTTTGTGGTTGAACCACAGGCTTGGCATCACCCTCTAATAGGATCTTGTGCATGTATCTGGCTGGGCTAATGCCCTTAAGATCACTGATGGACCACCCAAGAGCTGTCTTGTGTGTCCGTAGCACTTTAATTAGTGCGTCCTCTTCCTGTGGCTCTAAGGTAGAGCTTATAATGACAGGAAAAGTGTCACCATCACCCAGAAATGCATATTTCAGGGATGGTGGTAATGGTTTGAGCTCGGGTTTAGGAGGTTTCTCCTCTTCCTGAGGGAATTTCAGAGGTTCTATTATTGTCTCTGATTCCTCCAGATCAGGCTGAACATCTTTAAAGATGTCCTCCAGCTCTGATTCGAGACTCTCAGCCATATTGACCTCTTTTACTAAAGAGTCAATAATATCAATGCTCATGCAGTCATTTGGAGTGTCTGGATGCTGCATGGCTTTGATGGCACTCAACTTGAACTCATCCTCATTGACCCTCAGAGTTACCTCCCCTTTTTGGACATTAATGAGAGTTCGCCCAGTTGCTAGGAAAGGTCTTCCTAGAATGAGGGTTCCACTTTTGTGCTCCTCCATTTCCAGTACCACAAAGTCAGTGGGAAAGGCAAATGGCCCAACCTTGACAATCATGTCTTCAATCACGCCTGATGGGTATTTAATGGAGCCATTAGCAAGTTGGAGACATATCCGGGTTGGTTTGACTTCTTCGGTCAAACCAAGCTTCCTGATGGTGGATGCAGGTATTAAGTTGATACTTGCTCCGATATCACATAGAGCTTTCTTGGTACAAGTATCCTCTAATGTGCATGGTATCATGAAGCTTCCGGGGTCTTGAATCTTCTCAGGTAAGCTTTTTAGAATGACTGCACTGCATTCTTCTGTGAGGTAGACTTTTTCAGTTTCCCTCCAATCCTTCTTATGACTTAAGATCTCTTTCATGAACTTAGCATAAGAGGGTATTTGCTCAAGTGCCTCTGCAAACGGGATCTTTATTTCAAGAGTCCTGAGATAGTCTACAAAGCGGGCAAATTGCTTATCCTGTTCCACTTGGCGGAGTTTTTGAGGATAAGGCATTTTGGCTTTGTATTCCTCAACCTTAGTTGCTGTAGATTTATTACCTACAGATGTGGTTTGAGAAGCCTTTTTAGAGGGATTGCTATCAGCACTTATATGTGTCTGATCTCCCACTGGCAATTGACTGCCAGGGGTGGAGGATGGAGTGGCGTTAGACGCCAGCTCCTTTCCTGTTCCTGGCATTTGAACGCCAGAACTGGACCCTTTTTGGGCGTTCAACGCCAGTCCACTGCCCATTTCTGGCGTTGAACGCCAGTTTTGGACATGAGTTGGGCGTTCAAAGCCAGCTCTCCCCCTATTTTCTGACGTTTGAATGTCAGAATCATTCCTTTCTGGGCTCTTACTGTCCCTAGATGGAATTTGGGTGGTTTGCTCATCTCTTGTTTTCCTGCTGCCTTGAAGTGAGGTATTTAGTGTTCTCCCACTTCTTAGTTAAACTGCTTGGCACTCTTCTGTTATCTGTTTTGATAACTGTTGTCTTGTCTGATTTAATTGTGCCTCCATGTTTCTATAGTCCTTTTTAGTATCTAGTAGCATCTCCTTGAATTCAGCTAGCTGTTTTGCTAGAAAGTCCAATTGTTGATTGACTTCAGTAGCTTATTCAATAGGACTAAGTTCAGCAGTTATTATTTTAGCTTCTTCTTTCATGGAAGATTCACTGCTTAGGTACAGGTGCTGATTTCTGGCAACTGTATCAATGAGCTCTTGAGCTTCTTCAATGGTCTTTCTCATGTGGATGGATCCACCTGTTGAGTGATCTAGAGAGATCTGAGCTTTTTCTGTAAGCCCATAATAGAAGATATCTAATTGAACCCACTCTGAAAACATTTCAGAGGGGCATTTTCTTAGCATCTCTCTATATCTCTCTCAGGCATCATAAAGGGATTCATTATCTCCTTGTTTAAAGCCTTGGATGTTCAGCCTTAGCTGTGTCATCCGTTTTGGAGGAAAATAATGATTCAGGAATTTTTCTGACAGCTGTTTCCATGTCTTTATGCTGTCCTTAGGTTGGTTATTCAACCACCTCTTAGCTTAATTTTTTACAGCAAATGGAAACAGTAATAATCTGTAGACATCCTGATCTACCTCCTTATCATGTACTGTGTCAGCAAGTTGCAAGAACTGTGCCAGAAACTCTGTAGGTTCTTCCTGCGGAAGACCGGAATACTGGCAATTTTGCTGCACCATGATAATGAGCTGAGGATTCAACTCAAAGCTACTGACCCCAATGGAGGGTATACAGATACTACTTCCATATGAAGCAGTAGCGGGGTTAGCATATGACCCCAGAGTCCTCCTGGACTGCTCATTTCCACTTATGTCCATGATGGATAAAGGGAGATAACTTGGATTTATTTTTTATTTATTTTATTTTATAGAAAGAGAACAACTTAAATAAAATAAAAATAACTAAACAAAAAAAAATAATAAATTTCGAAAAACACAAATACAAAATAAAAATATTTTAAAACTAAAATAATTACTTAACTAAGAAGATTTGAAAAATTTTGAATTGATTTTTTAAAAAGAATTTTAAATTTTGAAATAAATACTCGAATTTTAAAAGTAAAATTCGAATTTTGCTTTAAAATAGAGAGAAAATATATTTTTGAATTTAAAGAGGAAAGAGAAAAACAATAAAATAGCACAAGATTTAAAATTTTTAGATCTAATGCTCCTTGTTTTCGAAAATTTGGAGGGAAAACACCAAGGAACACCAAACTTAAAAATTTTAAGATCAAGACACAAGGAAAACTCAAGAACACTTTGAAGACTCACAAGAACACAAGAACATGAAGAAAGAACACCAAACTTAAAATTTTTAGAAAACCAAACTAAAATTTTCGAAAAACAAAGAAAAATCAACAAGAAAACACCAAACTTAAAGTTTGGCACAAGATTTAATAGAAAAATTATTTTGAAAAAGATTTTTAAAAGAAAAAAAATAAGGATTTGAAAAAGAAAATTTCAATCAAAAATAATAAAAGACTCTAAACCAAGAAGAAAAATTTCCTAATCTAAGCAACAAAATAAACTTTAGTTGTTCAAACTCGAACAATCCCCGGCAACGGCGCCAAAAACTTGGTGCACGAAATTGTGATTATCAACAATATTTCTAGTCCAAGCAGCTTCACAACCTCGCACAACTGACCAGCAAGTGCACTGGGTCGTCCAAGTAATACCTTACGTGAGTAAGGGTCGAATCCCACGGAGATTGTTGGTTTGAAGCAATCTATGTTTATCTTGTAAATCTTAGTCAGGATAATAAAACAAGCAGTTTGAATTATAGGAGATTAAAAGGGCATAAAATAAATACTTATTGTAAAATAATGGAGAATATGTTGGAGTTTTGGAGATGCTTTGCCTTCTGAATCTCTGCTTTCCTCTGTCTTCTTGTTCATGCACGCATGTCCTCCTATGGCAAGCTATGTGTAGAGGTTCACCGTCGTCAATGGCTACTTTTCGTCCTCTCTGGAAAATGGTCCTCTGTGCTGTCACTGCATGGCTAATCGTCTGGAGGCATCACCCTTGTCGATGGCTAAGTCCCATCCTCGCAGTGAAAACTACGCTCACGCGCTCTGTCACAGCACAGCTAATCACTGGTTGGTTCCCGTTCCTACTGGAATAGAATCCCTTGATTCTTTTGCGTCTGTCACTAACGCCCAGCACTCGCGAGTCTGAAGCTCGTCACAGTCATTCGATCATCGGATCCTACTCGGAATACCACAGACAAGGTTTAGACTTTCCGGATCCTCATGAATGCTGCCATCAATTCTAGCTTATACCACGAAGATTCAGATTAAGAGATCTAAAAGATACTCATTCAATCATATATAGAACGGAGGTGGTTGTCAGGCACACGTTCATGGGTTGAGAATGGTGATGAGTGTCACGGATCATCACCTTCATCACAGTTAAGCGCGAATGAACATCTTAGATAGGAACAAGCGTGTTTGAATGGAAAACAGAAATACTTGCATTAATTCATCGAGACACAGCAGAGCTCCTCACCCCCAACAATGGGGTTTAGAGACTCATGCCGTCAGAGAATACAAAGTTCAGATCTAAAATGACATGAGATACAAAATAAGTCTCTAAAAGTTGTTTAAATACTAGACTAGTGACCTAGGTTTACAGAAATTGAGTAAACTGTGATAGATGGTGCAGAAATCCACTTCTGGGGCCCACTTGGTGTGTGCTGGGGCTGAGACTTAAGTAATTCACGTGCATAAGGACGTTTTGGGCGTTCAACGCCAGGTTTGGACCCATTTCTGGCGTTGAACTCCAATTTGTTGCCTATTTCTGGCGCTGGACGCCAGACTGCAGCCCAGAACTGGCGTTGAACGCCAGTTTACGTCATCTATCCTTGAGCAAAGTATGGACTATTATATATTTCTGGAAAGCCCTGGATGTCTACTTTCCAACGCAATTGGAAGCGCGCCATTTGGAGTTCTGTAGCTCCAGAAAATCCATTTTGAGTGTAGGGAGGTCAGAATCCAACAGCATCAGCAGTCCTTTTTCAGCCTGAATCAAATCCTTGCCTCAGCTCCCTCAATTTCAGTCAGAAAATACCTGAAATCACAGAAAAACACACAAACTCATAGTAAAGTCCAGAAATATGAATTTTGCCTAAAAACTAATAAAAATATACTAAAAACTAATTAGAGCACTCTAAAATCTACATGAAATTACCCTAAAAAAGTGTATAAAATATCCGCTCATCAGCATTCAAGTTGCAAATGCAGGCGCTAAATGCTCAACATGGTGTTTAGCGCCCAAATCGACGTGAAGTCACCTAGAATTACGTGCTCCTTGGCCTTAAATGCCTAGCCTAGCATTTAGCGCCACCCATCAGAGAGCTCATTGAGATTAGTGCCCTGTCTGGTGCTGAACACCCATCCTAGCATTTAATGCCAGAGCATCTGAATTGAAATCCTCTCTAGGGTGTTCTGTTCTTCTTCCAGACTCCTCTATCCCTGTTCTAAACACTTTGCACGACCACAAACATAAGTAAACCAAGGAAAACTATGAGTAGAAGTCATAAATAAATGAAAATTAAACTGAAAACAAAATCAAAGAATACTAGGGATTGAGTTGCCTCCCAATAAGAGCTTCTTTACCGTCACTAGCTTGACGGTCAGTTTAGCTAAGGTGAGAGTTGATCATAGTGCCTTAGCTCCTCACATCTCACTGTCAATCTTTTTCCTGTATCCTCATGGATTAACTCAATATGCTCAAGGAAGAGGATATTGTTCATCGTATGAGGCAATATTGGACTTTTGGTCAGCACCATTTTCATTCTTGGTGAGAAATCTTCAGTGCCTCGTTGTAGTATGGGGAGGATTGCTCCTCCCTCCATCGTTTCTCCCACTTCTTGAAATAATCCCAATTTGAATTCATCATACCCTACAACACAATCACAACCAAACTCCAAGCAACAAGGGTGATATCTCATAAAGAAAGTAAGAAATCAAAGCAAAGGACATTAACAAACAAGAAGACTAAACACCCAAATATTAACAAAAACAACCAAACAACCAAGAAGTAAGCTACCTACACTATGGACATATTCACATCAACCTAAAACATAACACCAATTTCATCCCCGACAACGGCGCCAAATTTGATAAGAGGATTTCCTTGTATAGTTTAGAATCAATCGAGACATGAATCAAATCGTTGGTAGCATAGTCCAAACCAACAATGAATCCTCATGATCAAATATTAAAATTCAAATCAATTATAAACCGAGATCAAGAGTAATTCAACCTCGGGTCGTTCTCCCTATGATGCAATTGAGGTGTTACGCTTTCGGTTATGGGGACAAAATAGAGTGGTTTTCAAATCAAAGAACTAAGAAATGAAAGAACTAAGCAACGATCAAAATTAATATTAAAGCAAATAAAAAGGAAGCAAGGTTAAAAATAGTGAAAATGCAAGATATGTAATAAAGAGCCTTGACATGGGAATGAGGAACCAAGGAATCCTATCATCACCATAACCACAACTATGGTAATTATGATGAGTCAATCTCGCCTAGTTAACCCCTAACATCGAGGAGCAAGTCAAGCAAGCATAATTGACCTTAATCCATAAGTCCTAGCTAACTTACCAAACTAGTTAATAAAATGCTAGCGTCAATGGAAACAAGAGTCAACTAACTACCCACCATTAAATGTCGGACATCATGACTATAGTATTCTAGGAACTCAAATCCCAAGCCAAGGTGTGAAAATCTACTCAAAATTACCAAGTGGCATTTTCACAAATACTTGGTGGGCATCAAACCGAAACATGAGAAATTGCAAGGAAAATTAGGGAACTATAACCAACTATTCACAAAATCAATAATAAACATCCAAACAAGCAAAAAGAAAGCATAAAACAGTAAATTCATCAATCAAACTTCAAGAACTCAAAATTGGAAATATAAACAAAGCACTTGAACCAAGAGGAAATGAAAATAAAAATAATGTAATTAAAGAGAAAATTGAGAATACTTACAATTAAATAAGCAAAATCCAAAATCAAAGCTTGCTATAAAATGCTACAATGAAAATGGAAATGAAACCCTAAGAGAGCATTCTACTCTACACTACTCCTACTCCTAATTATGTTCTAAAAAAAACCATCTAAGTGAGCTTCTTTTTCTAATTTCCTTCATATGTGTTGATATACCCTTCATATACCACTTCAATTCAGCCTTCAAGCCTTCCAAAATGGGCCAAAAGCCCTCAGAAATTGCGTAGCACGTGTTTCATTAATGCAACCACGTGCAGGGTCCTGTGCGTACGCACACTTCGCTGAATGTTCTCCTGTGCGTATGCACAGGTGCTTGTGCGCACGCACACATTCAGATTCCTTCTTGTGTGCACGCACACTTACTTGTGCGCACGTGATGAGCGGATAATTTATACGCTTTTTGGCATTGTTTTTAAGTAGTTTTTAGTATGTTTTCATTAGTTTTTATTATATTTTTATTAGTTTTTATGCAAAATTCACACTCCAGTACTTTACTATGAGTTTGTGTGTTTTTCTCTGATTTCAGGTATTTTCTGGCTGAAATTGAGGGACCTGAGCAAAAATCTGATTCAGAGGCTGAAAAAGTACTGCAGATGCTGTTGGATTCTGACCTCCCTGTACTCGAAATGGATTTTCTGTAGCTACAGAAACCCAATTGGCGCGCTCTTAATTCATTGGAAAGTAGACATCCTGGACTTTCCAGCAATATATAATAGTCTATACTTTGCTCGAGTTTTGATGACGCAAACTGGCGTTTAAATGCCAACTTTCTACCCTATTCTGGTGTTAAACGCCAGAATTGGCATAAAAGCTGGAGTTAAATGCCCAAACTGGCACCAGAGCTGGCGTTTAACTCCAAGAAAAGTCTCTACACATGAAAGCTTCAATGCTCAGCCCAAGCACACACCAAGTGGGCCCAGAAGTGGATTTCTGCATCATTTACTTATTTCTGTAAACCCTAGCAACTAGTCTAGTATAAATAGGTATCTTCGGATCAGTTTTTATGCTGTCTTAGACCTTTATGGAGGCTGGCCATTCAGCCATGCCTGGACCTTCATCACTGATGTATTTTCAACGGTGGAGTTTCTACACACCATAGATTAAGGTGTGGAGTTCTGCTGTTCCTCAAGTATTAATGCAAAGTACTATTGTTTTTCTATTCAATCCATGTTTATTCTTATTCTAAGATATTCATTCGCACACAAGAACATGATGAATGTGATGATTATGTGACACTCATCACCATTCTCACTTATGAACGCGTGACTGACAACCACTTCCGTTCTATCTGAAAACAAGCTTGAATGCATATCTCTTGGATCTCTCATCAATGATTCACATCATCTCTCCTGACAACAGATCATATGAATCTGAGATTAGAATCTTCGTGGTATAAGCTAGAATCAATTGGCAGCATTCTTGAGATTCGGAAAGTCTAAACCTTATCTGTGGTATTTCGAGTAGGATCTGGGATGGGATGACTGTGACGAGCTTCAAACTCATGACTGTTGGGCGTAGTGATAGACGCAAAAGGATCACAGGATCCTATTCCAACACAAGTGAGAACCGACAGATGATTAGCCATGCGGTGGCTATGCCTGGTATTTTTCATCCAAGACGAGAAATCCGACAGTTGATTAGCCGTGCAGAAACCGTAGAGGACCATTTTCACTGAGAGGACGGACGGTAGCCATTGACAACGGTGATCCCCCAACATACAGCTTACCATAGAAAGGAGTATGAATGATTGGATGAAGGCAGTAGGAAAGCAGAGATTCAGAAGGAACAAAGCATCTCCATACGCTTATCTGAAATTTTCACCAATGAATTACATAAGTATCTCTATCTTATTTTATGTTTTATTTATCTTTTAATTATCAAAACTCCATAGCCATTTGAATCTGCCCGACTGAGATTTACAAGATGACCATAGCTTGCTTCAAACCAACAATCTCCGTGGGATCGACCCTTACTCACGTAAGGTATTACTTGGACAACCCAGTGCACTTGCTGGTCAGCTGTGCGAAGTTGTGAAGAGACGTGTGAATCATGGTATTGTGCACCAAGTTTTTGGAGCCATGCCAGGGGATAACAATTTCGTGCACCAAGTTTTTGGCGCCGTTGCCGGGGATCGTTCGAGTTTGGACAACTGACGGTTCATCTTGTTGCTTAGATTGGGTAATTTTATTTTATGTTTAAGCTTTTTATGTTTATTTTTGAAAAAAATTTTCAAAAAAAAAATTTTGTTCTGTTCTTCAGAATTTTTAAGAATGAATTCTAGAGTTTCATGATGATATGTTGAAGCTTTGTTGGCTGTAAAGCCATGTCTAATTCTGTTGGACCGAGGCATCCATTTATCAATACAAAAGCATGTTAGTTGATTTCCATCAATTTGGTAGTTACACACAGAGCTAGTGTATACAATGTTCTACTAAAGCTTGGCTGGCCATTGGCCATGTCTAGTGTTTTGGACCGAAGCTTTCACTCAAAGCTTGGCTGGCTAGTAAGCCATGTCTAATTCCTGGACCGGAGCTTTAGACTAACATTGCATGATTCCTGGAATTCTCATTAAGAATTTTGAATTCCTTATTTTCTTTCTTCAAAAATACTTTCGAAAAATACAAAAAAAAATTATAAAATCTGGTGGACGAAATTGTGATCACATATTCTTTTGTACTTGTATGATTTTACTCTTAGGGCACTGTTTATTTTCACAACTCCGTTCAACTAACCAGCAAGTGTACTGGGTCATCCAAGTAATAAACCTTACGTGAGTAAGGGTCGAATCCACAGAGATTGTTGGTATGAAGCAAGCTATAGTCACCTTGCAAATCTCAGTTAGGCAGTTTAAAGGGTAATTGTGATTATTGGAATAAATATTAAATAAAAAGGAATAATAAAAAGGATAGAGATACTTATGCAGATTCATTAGTAGAGATATCAGTTAAGTATATGAAGATGCTGTATGGCTCAAGGACGCCTGCCCTCCTACTGCTTCCACTCAATCCTTCTTACTCCTTTCCATGGCAAGCTGTGTATAGGGGTTCACCATCAGCTGTGGCTACTTTCATCCTCTCGGGAAAATGGTCCTCTGCGGTTGTCAGTCGCATGGCTAATCGTCTGGAGGCATCACCCATGGTTGATGGCTACATCCCATCCTCACAGTGAAAGCTAATGCTCACGCACTCTGTCACAGTACGGCCAATCACTGGTTGGTTCCCGCTCCTACTGGAATAGAATCCCTTGATTCTTTTGCGTCTGTCACTAACGCCCAGCAGGTTACAAGTTTGAAGCACGTCACAGTCATTCATTACCGAAATCCTACTCGGAATACCACAGACAAGGTTAGACTTTCCGGATTCCCAGGATCCTACTCGGAATACCACAGACAAGGTGAGACTTTCCGGATCCTCATAAATGCCGCCATCCATCTAGCTTATACCACGAAGATTCTGTTGGGGAATCTAAGAGATACACATTCAAGCTCTGTTGCATGTAGAACGGAAGTGGTTGTCAATCACGCGCGTTCATAAGTGAGAATGATAATGAGGGTTATCTAACTCATTACATTCATCATGTTCTTGGGTACGAATGAATATCTTGGAATAAGAATAAGAGAGATTTGAATAAAAGAAGATAGAATTTCATTAATACTTGAGGTACAGCAGAGCTCCACACCCTTAATCTATGGTGTGCAGAAACTCCACCGTTGAAAAATACATAAGCAAAAGAGGTTCAGGCATGGCCGAATGGCCAGCCCTCTCCATGATCAAGTGACCGAATGAAAAAGACTTAAAGTGGTCAAAAGATGTCTAATACAATAGATAAATGTCCTATATATACTAGACTAGCTACTAGGGTTTACATGAGTAAGTAATTGATGCATAAATCCACTTCCGGGGCCCACTTGGTGTGTGCTTGGGCTGAGCTTGATCTATCCACGAGCTGAGGCTTCTCTTGGAGTTGAACTTCGAGTTATGACGTGTTTTGGGCGTTCAACTCCGGATAATGACGTTTTTCTGGCGTTTAACTCCAGACAGCAGCGTGTACTTGGCGTTTAACGCCAAGTTACGTCGTCATTCTTCGAATAAAGTATGGACTATTATATATTGCTGGAAAGCTCTGGATGTCTACTTTCCAACGCCGTTGAGATCGCGCCAATTGGAGTTCTTTAGCTCCAGAAAATCCATTTCGAGTGCAGGGAGGTCAGATTCCAACAGCATCAGCAGTCCTTTTGTCAGCCTTTTTCAGAGTTTTGCTCAAGTCCCTCAATTTCAGCCAGAAATTACCTGAAATCACAGAAAAACACACAAACTCATAGTAAAGTCCAGAAATGTGAATTTAACATAAAAACTAATGAAAACATCCCTAAAAGTAGCTTGAATTTACTAAAAACTACCTAAAAACAATGCCAAAAAGCGTATAAATTATCCGCTCATCACAACACCAAACTTAAATTGTTGCTTGTCCCCAAGCAACTGAAAATCAATTAGGATAAAAAGAAGAGAATATACTATAAATTCCAGAATATCAATGAAAATTAATTCTAATTAGATGAGCGGGACTTGTAGCTTTTTGCTTCTGAACAGTTTTGGCATCTCACTTTTTCCTTTGAAGTTTAGAATGATTGGCTTCTCTAGGAACTTAGAATTTCGGATGGTGTTATTGATTCTCCTAGTTAAGTATGTTGATTCTTGAACACAGCTTCTTATGAGTCTTGGCCGTGGCCCTAAGCACTTTGTTTTCCAGTATTACCACCAGATACATAAATGCCACAGACACATAACTGGGTGAACCTTTTCAGATTGTGACTCAGCTTTGCTAGAGTCCCCAGTTAGTGGTGTCCAGAGCTCTTAAGCACACTCTTTTGCTTTGGATCACGACTTTAACCACTCAGTCTCAAGCTTTTCACTTGGACCTTCATGACACAAGCACATGGTTAGGGACAGCTTTGATTTAGCCGCTTAGGCCTGGATTTTATTTCCTTGGGCCCTCCTATCCATTGATGCTCAAAGCCTTGGATCCTTTTTACCCTTGCCTTTTGGTTTTAAGGGCTATTGGCTTTTTCTACTGCTCCTTCTTTTTTTTTTTCGCAAGCTTTTTTTTTTTACTGCTTTTTCTTGCTTCAAGAATCAATTTCATGATTTTTCAGATCATCAATAACATTTCTCTTTGTTCATCATTCTTTCAAGAGCCAACAATTTTAACATTCATAAACAACAAGATCAAAAGACATATGCACTGTTCAAGCATTCATTCAGAAAGAAAAAGTATTGTCACCACATCAATATAATTAAACTAAATTCAAGAGCTATTTTTGAAATTTATGTACTTCTTGTTCTTTTGAATTAAAACATTTTTCTTTTAAGAGAGGTGAAGGAGTAATGGATTTTATTCATAGCTTTAAGGCATGGTTACATACTAATGATCATGAAATAGAGACACAAAACATAAATAAACTCAGCATTAAAAACCGAAAACAGAAAGAAATAAAGAACAAGGAATGAATCCACCTGAGTGAGGGTGGCACCTTCTTGAAGGTCCAATGGTGCTCTTTGAGCTCCTCTATGTCTCTTCCTTGCTTCTGTTGAATGATTCATAGTAATTTTGGTGTTTCTACCTTTAGTTGCTTCCAATATTTGTGTGGAGGATAACTTATCCCCTGAGGTATCTTAGGGATTTCTTGATTTGCAGCCACATGTTCTAACCAACTGAGCTATTCCAGCTTATATTAGTCTTTCCATCTCCTAAGACTCAGAGGTGGAAGCTTTTGTATTCCCTTTGAGGTTTCTCTGGCCTTAGGTGCCATTAATGGTAATGGAAAAGCAAAAAAAAGCTATGCTTTTACCACACCAAACTTAAAAGATTGCTCGCCCTCGAGCAAGAGAAGAAAGAAGAGAAGAAGAAGAAGAAGAAGAAAATGGAGGGGAGTGAGGGGAGATGGATTCGGCTATATGGGTGGGATTGGGTGGGAAAGAATTTTGAATTTTGAAGGTGAGTGGGGTTTATGGGAAAGGGTGAGTGGTGAATGAAAAACAGAAGGGATGACCATGAATGGAGAGAGAGAGGGCGAGGTAGGTGGGGATCCTGTGAGGTTCACAGATCCTGAGGTGATCCTGTGGGGTCCACAGATCCTGAGGTGTCAAGGAATTCCATCCCTGCACCAAATAGGCATGTAAAATGCCTTCATGCATCATTCTGGCGTTTAAACGCCCATTGGTGCATGTTCTGGGCGTTCAACGCCCATGTAATGCATGTTTCTGGCGTTGAACGCCAGTTTCATGCTTGTTTCTGGCGTTCAGCGCCAGTTTGTCCTCTCTGTGCACCTTCCTGGCGTTTAACGCCAGGTTGTTGCTTGTTTCTGGCGTTCAGCGCCAGAATGGTGCTCTGTTCTGGCGTTGAACGCCGGCCAGATGCACCTTCCTGGCGTTAAACGCCAGCCCGTGCATCCTCCAGGGTGAAAAAAATTTTTTCTTCTGTTTTTGACTCTGTTTTTAATTTTTTTGATTTTTTCGTGACTCCTCATGATCATGTACCTAATTAAACACAAAAATAACACTAAAACAAAATAAAATAAAATTAGATAAATAAAATTGGGTTGCCTCCCAACAAGCGCTTCTTTAATGTCAATAGCTTGACAGTGGCTCTCATGGAACCACAAGGTGATCAGGTCAATGTTAGTGTGTAGTCCCAACACCAAACTTAGAGTTTGGATATGGGGTTTGAACACCAAACTTAGAGTTTGGTTGTGGCCTCACAACACCAAACTTAGAGTTTGACTGTGTGGGCTCTTCTTGACCTTGAACTGAGAGAAGCTCTTCATGCTTACTCTCTTCTGTCACAGAGGGATGGCCATGTGCCTTAAACACAAGGTAGTCCCCATTCAATTGAAGGACTAACTCACCTCTGTTGACATCTATTACAGCTTCTGCTGTGGCTAGGAAAGGTCTTCCTAGGATGATGCATTCATCATCTTCCTTCCTAGTGTCTAGGATTATGAAATCAGTAGGGATGTAAAGGCCTTCAACCTTTACTAACACGTCTTCTACTATTCCATAAGCTTGTCTTAATGACTTGTCTGCCAGTTGTAATGAGAACAAGGCAGGTTGTACCTCAATGATCCCCAGCTTCTCCATTACAGAGAGTGGCATTAGATTTATCCCTGACCCCAGATCACATAGAGCTTTTTCAAAGCTCATGGTGCCAATGGTACAAGGTATTAAGAACTTGCCAGGATCTTGTTTCTTTTGAGGTAGAGTTCTCTGAATCCAAGTATCTAGTTCACTAATGAGCAAGGGAGGTTCACTTTCCTAAGTCTCATTACCAAACAGCTTGGCATTCAGCTTCATGATAGCTCCTAAATATTGAGCAACTTGCTCTCCAGTCACATCTTCATCCTCTTCAGAGGATGAATAGTCTTCAGAGCTCATGAATGGCAGAAGGAGATTTAATGGAATCTCTATGGTCTCTAGATGAGCCTCAGATTCCTCTGGATCCTTAATAGGAAACTCCTTCTTGCTTGAGGGACGTCCTAGGAGGTCTTCCTCACTAGGATTTTCGTCCTCCTCCTTCCTTGTGCATTCGGCCATTTTGACTATGTCAATGGCCTTGCATTCTCCTTTTGGATTCTCTTCTGTATTGCTTGGGAGAATACTGGGAGGAGTTTCAATAACTTTCTTACTCAGCTGACCCACTTGTGCCTCTAAATTTCTAATGGAGGATCTTGTTTCATTCATGAAACTGAAAGTGGCTTTTGACAGATCAGAGACTATATTGGCTAAATTAGAAGTGTTTTGTTCAGAATTCTCTGTCTGTTGCTGAGAAGATGATGGATATGGCTTGCTATTACTTAGCCTATTGCGTCCACCATTGTTAAAACCTTGTTGAGGTTTTTGTTGATCCTTCAATGAGAAATTTGGATGATTTCTCCATGATGAGTTATAGGTGTTTCCATAAGGTTCACCCATGTAATTAACCTCTGCCATGGCAGGGTTCTCAGGATCATAAGCTTCTTCAGAAGCTGCCTCTCCAGTACTGTTGGATGCATGTTGCAATTCATTCAGATTTTGAGAGATTATGTTGACCTGTTGAGTCAACATTTTGTTCTGAGCCAATATGGCATTCAGAGCATCAATTTCAAGAACTCCTTTCTTCTGAGGTACCCCATTATTCACGGAATTTCTCTCAGAGGTGTACATGAACTGGTTGTTTGCAACCATGTCAATGAGTTCTTGAGCCTCTTCAGGCGTTTTCTTCAGGTGAATAGATCCACCTGCAGAATGATCCAATGACATTTTCGAAAATTCAGAGAGACCATAATAGAATATATCTAATATGGTCCATTCTGAAAACATGTCAGATGGACATCTTTTGGTCAGCTGCTTGTATCTTTCCCAAGCTTCATAGAGAGATTCACCATCCTTTTGTTTGAAGGTTTGAACATCCACTCTCAGCTTGCTCAGCTTTTGAGGAGGAAAGAATTTATCCAAGAAGGCAGTGACCAGCTTATCCCATGAGTCCAGGCTATCCTTGGGTTGTGAATCCAACCATACTCTAGCTCTGTCTCTTACAGCAAAAGGGAAAAGCATGAGCCTGTAGACTTCAGGATCAACTCCATTTGTCTTTACAGTCTCACAGATCTGCAAGAACTCAGTTAAGAACTGATAAGGATCTTCAGATGGAAGTCCATAAAACTTGTAGTTTTGTTGCATCAATGCAACTAGTTGAGGCTTAAGCTCAAAGTTATTGGCTCAAATGGCAGGAATGGAGATGCTTCTTCCATCAAACTTGGACGTTGGCTTTGTGAAGTCACCAAGCATTCTCCTTGCATTATTATTATTATTTTCGGCTGCCATCTCTTTCTCTTGTTCGAAAATTTCTAGAAGGTCTCTTCTGGATTGTTGTAATTTAGTTTCTCTTAATTTTCTCTTCAGAGTCCTTTCAGGTTCTGGATCAATTTCAACAAGAGTGCCTTTATCCCTGTTCCTGCTCATATGAAAGAGAAGAAAACAAGAAAAGAAGAGGAATCCTCTATGTCACAGTATAGAGATTCCTTTATGTTAGTAGAAAAAGAAAGGGGTAGAAGAATGGAGATGAAGAGTGGATTCGGATTTTTGGATGAAGAGAGGTGAAGAGAAGTGTTAGTAAATAAATAATTAAATAGAAGAAAAGAAGGAAAGAGAGAATTCGAAAATAATTTTGAAAAAGAAGTTAGTAATTTTCGAAAATTAGAGATAATTTGTAATTAAAATTAAAACATGAAACAATTAATTAATTAAAGAGAATTTTTGAAAAAGAGAGGGGGAATTTTCGAAAATAGGAGAAGGATAGGTAGTTAGTTGGTTTTGAAAAGGATAAGAAACAAACAAAAAGTTAGTTAGTTGATTGAAAAAGATTTGAAATTAAAATTTTAAACAGATAAGAAGATAAGAAGGTAGATGAGATGTTTTGGAATCAAATTTTGAAAAATAAAATTTTGAGAAAGATAAGATAAAAAGATAAGAAAAAAAGATATTTTGAAAAAGATTTAATTTTTAAAATGACTTAACTAACAAGAAACTACAAGATAAGGTTCTAGAATTTAAAGATTGAACCTTTCTTAACAAGAAAGTAACAAACTTCAAATTTTTGAACCAATCACATTAATTGTTAGCTAATTTTTGAAAATTTGATATAAAGATAAGAAAAAGATTTTTGAAAAATAATTTTTAAAATTTCGAACAAAACAAAAAAATAGAAAAAATTGAAAAAGATATGATTTTTGAAAAAGATTTTGAAAAGATAAGATTTTTAAAATTGAAATTTTGACTTGACTTGTAAGAAATAACTAATTTTGAAAATTTTTTTGACCAAGTCAACCAAAATTTCGAAATTTTGGAGGGAAGTAAGGAAAATATATTTTTTTGATTTTTGAATTTTTAATTATGAGAGAGAAAAACAACAAAAATACTCAATGCATGAAATTTTTAGATCAAAACCATGAATGCATGCAAGAATGCTATGAATGTCAAGATGAACACCAAGAACACTTTGAAGATCATGATGAACATCAAGAACATAATTTTGAAAAATTTTTGATGCAAAGAAAACATGCAAGACACCAAACTTAAAAATCTTTAATGCATGGAAAATATGAATGCAAAAATGCACATGAAAAACAACAAACAACACAAAACAAGAAAACATCAAGATCAAACAAGAGGACTTATCAAGAACAACTTGAAGATCATGAAGAACACTATGAATGCATGAGATTTTCGAAAAATGCAAGAAAAATTTTTAAAAGCATGCAATTGACACCAAACTTAAAAATTGACTCAAGACTCAAACAAGAAACACAAAATATTTTTGATTTTTATGATTTTATGATTTTTTTGTATTTTTATTAATTTTTTTTTCGAAAATATAGTTTTGAAAAACGAAAAATAAAAAGAAAAATTTTTGAAAAAGATTTTTGAAAAGAAAATTACCTAATCTGAGCAACAAGATGAACCGTCAGTTGTCCATACTCGAACAATCCCCGGCAACGGCGCCAAAAACTTGGTGGACGAAATTGTGATCACATATTCTTTTGTACTTGTATGATTTTACTCTTAGGGCACTGTTTATTTTCACAACTCCGTTCAACTAACCAGCAAGTGTACTGGGTCGTCCAAGTAATAAACCTTACGTGAGTAAGGGTCGAATCCACAGAGATTGTTGGTATGAAGCAAGCTATAGTCACCTTGCAAATCTCAGTTAGGCAGTTTAAAGGGTAATTGTGATTATTGGAATAAATATTAAATAAAAAGGAATAATAAAAAGAATAGAGATACTTATGCAGATTCATTAGTAGAGATATCAGTTAAGTATATGAAGATGCTGTATGGCTCAAGGACGCCTGCCCTCCTACTGCTTCCACTCAATCCTTCTTACTCCTTTCCATGGCAAGCTGTGTATAGGGGTTCACCATCAGCTGTGGCTACTTTCATCCTCTCGGGAAAATGGTCCTCTGCGGTTGTCAGTCGCATGGCTAATCGTCTGGAGGCATCACCCATGGTTGATGGCTACATCCCATCCTCACAGTGAAAGCTAATGCTCACGCACTCTGTCACAGTACGGCCAATCACTGGTTGGTTCCCGCTCCTACTGGAATAGAATCCCTTGATTCTTTTGCGTCTGTCACTAACGCCCAGCAGGTTACAGGTTTGAAGCACGTCACAGTCATTCATTACCGGAATCCTACTCGGAATACCACAGACAAGGTTAGACTTTCCGGATCCTCACAAATGCCGCCATCCATCTAGCTTATACCACGAAGATTCTGTTGGGGAATCTAAGAGATACACATTCAAGCTCTGTTGCATGTAGAACGGAAGTGGTTGTCAATCACGCGCGTTCATAAGTGAGAATGATAATGAGGGTTATCTAACTCATTACATTCATCATGTTCTTGGGTACGAATGAATATCTTGGAATAAGAATAAGAGAGATTTGAATAAAAGAAGATAGAATTTCATTAATACTTGAGGTACAGCAGAGCTCCACACCCTTAATCTATGGTGTGCAGAAACTCCACCGTTGAAAAATACATAAGCAAAAGAGGTTCAGGCATGGCCGAATGGCCAGCCCTCTCCATGATCAAGTGACCGAATGAAAAAGACTTAAAGTGGTCAAAAGATGTCTAATACAATAGATAAATGTCCTATATATACTAGACTAGCTACTAGGGTTTACATGAGTAAGTAATTGATGCATAAATCCACTTCCGGGGCCCACTTGGTGTGTGCTTGGGCTGAGCTTGATCTATCCACGAGCTGAGGCTTCTCTTGGAGTTGAACTTCGAGTTATGACGTGTTTTGGGCGTTCAACTCCGGATAATGACGTTTTTCTGGCGTTTAACTCCAGACAGCAGCGTGTACTTGGCGTTTAACGCCAAGTTACGTCGTCATTCTTCGAATAAAGTATGGACTATTATATATTGCTGGAAAGCTCTGGATGTCTACTTTCCAACGCCGTTGAGAGCGCGCCAATTGGAGTTCTGTAGCTCCAGAAAATTCATTTCGAGTGCAGGGAGGTCAGATTCCAACAGCATCAGCAGTCCTTTTGTCAGCCTTTTTCAGAGTTTTGCTCAAGTCCCTCAATTTCAGCCAGAATTTACCTGAAATCACAGAAAAACACACAAACTCATAGTAAAGTCCAGAAATGTGAATTTAACATAAAAACTAATGAAAACATCCCTAAAAGTAGCTTGAATTTACTAAAAACTACCTAAAAACAATGCCAAAAAGCGTATAAATTATCCGCTCATCAAAATCATAAAACAAAAAAAAAATTCGAAAATTTTTCCCCCTCTTATCTCTTTCTATTTAATCACTAACACTTCTCCTCTACTAGCAATTCGAACCCTCTTCCTTCTTTATATGTTCGAATTCTTCCTTATCTACCTCATTCTTCTATTCTTATTTTCCTCTGACACCTCAAGGAATCTCTATACTGTGACATAGAGGATTCCATATTTTCTTTGTTTTCTTCTCTTTCATATGAGCAGGAACAAGGATAAAGGCATACTTGTTGAAGCTAATCCTGAACCTGAAAGGACTCTGAAGAGGAAGCTAAGAGCAGCCAAAGCACAATACTCTGAAGAGGACCTAACTGAAATTTTAGAAAAGGAGAAGGACATGGCAGCCGAACCCAACAACAACAATGCAAGGAAGGTGCTTGGTGAGAAGCATCTCTATTCCTGCTATTGGAGCAAACAATTTTGAGCTTAAACCTCAATTAGTTTCTCTGATGTAACAGAATTGCAAGTTTCATGGACTTCCATTGGAAGATCCTCATCAGTTCTTGGCTGAATTCTTGCAAATCTATGACACTGTTAAGACCAATGGAGTTGATCCCGAGGTCTACAGGCTACTGCTTTCCCCTTTGCTGTAAGAGACAGAGTTAGGATATGGTTGGACTCACAACCTAAGGAAAGCCTGAACTCCTGGGAAGCTAAAGCACAACTCCCCGGAGATAACCTTATAGAAATTTTCGAAAAAGAAGGAGACATGGCCGAACCCAACAACAATGGTGGAGATGCAAGGAAGATGCTTGGTGACTTTGTTGCACCCTCTTATGACTTCTATGGAAGAAGCATCTCAATTCCTGCAATTGGAGTAAACAACTTTGAGCTTAAGCCTCAATTAGTTTCTCTAATGCAGCAGAATTGCAAGTTTCATGGACTTCCATTGGAAGATTCTCATCAGTTTTTAGCTGAATTCTTGCAAATCTGTGACACTGTTAAGACCAATGGGGTTAATCCTGAGATCTACAGACTAATGCTTTTCCCCTTTGCTGTAAGAGACAGAGCTAGGACATGGTTGGACTCACAACCTAAAGAAAGCCTGAACTCTTGGGAAAAGCTGGTCAATGCCTTCTTGGCCAAGTTCTTTCCACCTCAAAAGTCGAGTAAGCTTAGAGTGGAAGTCCAAACCTTCAGGCAGAAGGAAGGAGAACCCCTCTATGAAGCTTGGAAAAGATACAAGCAATTGATCAGAAGGTGTCCTTCTGGCATGCTTTCAAAATGGAGCATCTTATGTATATTCTATGATGGTCTGTCTGAATTGTCCAAGATGTCATTGGACAACTCTGCTGGTGGATCTCTTCATCTGAAGAAGACGCCTGAAGAAGCCCAGGAACTCATTGAAATGGTTGCAAATAACCAGTTCATGTACACTTCTGAAAGGAATCCTGTGAATAATGGGATGACTCAGAAGAAGGGAGTTCTTGAGGTTGATACTCTGAATGCCATATTGGCTCAGAACAAAATATTGACTCAGCAAGTCAATATGATTTCTCAGAGTCTGACTGGAATGCAAGCTGCATCCGGCAGTACTAAGGAAGCCTCCTCTGAAGGAGAAACTTATGACCCTGAGAATCCTGGAATGGAAAAAGTGAATTACATGGGAGAATCCTATGGAAACACTTATAATCCTTCATGGAGGAATCATCCTAATCTCTCATGGAAGGATCAACAGAAGCCTAATCAAGGCTTCAATAATAGTAATGATGGGAGAACACGGTTTGGCAATAGCAAACCTTTCCCATCTTCTTCTCGGCAACAGACAGAGAATTCTAAGCAGAGCCTCTCTGACTTAGCAACCATAATCTCTGATCTAAGTAAGACCACTCTCAATTTCATGACTGAAGCAAGGTCCTCCATTAGAAATTTAGAGGCACAAGTGGGTCAGCTGAGTAAAAGAGTTACTGAACTCCCTCTTAGTACTCTCCCAAGCAATACAGAAGAGAATCCAAAGAGAGAGTGCAAGGCCATCAACATACCCTACACGGCCGAACCTGGAGAGGAGGAAGAGGCAGTGATTTCCAGTGAGAAAGACCTCAGTGGACGTCCACTGGCCACTAAGGAGTTCCCTCATGAGGAACCAAAGGAATCTGAGGATCATACAGAGACCATAGAGATTCCACTGAACTTACTATTGCCATTCATGAGCTCTGATGAGTATTCTTTCTTAGAAGAGGATGAAGATATTATTGAAGAGCAAGTTGCTCAGTATCTAGGAGCAGTTGGTACGCAGAATTGTGATCTCTGGTAATGGCTCCAAAAACTTGGTGCTCTTATCTTAATTCATAATTTGTCACAACTCTGTGTAGCTGACCAGCAAGTGCACTGGGTCGTCCAAGTAATACCTTACGTGAGTAATGGTCGATCCCACGGAGATTGTTGGTATGAAGCAAGCTATGGCCATCTTGTAGATCTCAGTTAAGTTGACTCATATGGGCTACAGTATTAATGGATAGATAAACATAAAATAAAATAGGATAGAGATACTTATGTAGATTCATTGGTAGGAATTTCAGATAAGCGTATGGAGATGCTGTATGGCTTTAGAATGTCTGCTTTCCTATTGCTTCCATCCAATCCTTCTTACTCCTTTCCATGGCAAGCTGTATGTAGGGTGTCACCGTTGTCAATGGCTACTTCCCATCATCTCAGTGAAAAAGGACCACATGCTCTGTCACGGCACGGCTAATCATCTGTCGGTTCTCGATCATACTGGAATAGGATTCTTCGTCCTTTTGCGTCTGTCACTACGCCCAGTACTCGCGAGTTTGAAGCTCGTCACAGTCATTCGATCATTGAATCCTACTCGGAATACCACAGACAAGGTTTAGACTTTCCAGATTCTCATGAATGCCGCCATCAATTCTAGCTTACACCACGAAGACTTTGATTCCACAGAATGTGAAGCTCGGTTGTCAGGCGAGTCGACTATGCATCGTGGGTCAACAATCCAAGAGATATGCGCCCGGTCTAATGTAGAACGGAGGTGGTTGTCAGGCACACGTTCATAGGTGAGAATGGTGATGAGTGTCACGGATCATCACATTCATCAAGTTGCAGTGCAACGAATATCTTAGAATAAGAACAAGTTGAATTGAATAGAAGAAAATAGTAATTGCATTAATACTCGAGGTACAGTAGAGCTCCACACCTTAATCTATGGAGTGTAGAAACTCTACCGTTGAAAAATACATAAGCTATGAAGGTTCAGGCATGGCCGTGAGGCCAGCCCCCCTAAACGTGATCAATAGTCTCCTAAGATAAATAATGGAATAAAACTGAGACCAAAGATGAAAATACAATAGTAAAAAGTTCTATTTATACTAAACTAGTTACTAGGGTTTACAGAAGTAAGTCTAAGTGCAAAAATCCACTTCTGGGGCCCACTTTGGTGTGTGCTTGGGCTGAGCTTTAGCTATCCACGTGCAGAGGCTATTTCTGGAGTTGAACGCCAGGTTGTAACCTGTTTCTGGCGTTCAACTATGGTTCGTGACGTGTTTCTGGCGTTTAACTCCAGACTGCAGCGTATAACTGGCATTGAGCGCCAGTTTGCATCGTCAATTCTCAAAAAAAGTATGGACTATTATATATTGCTGGAAAGCCTTGAATGTCTACTTTCCAACGCCTTTAGAAGCGTGCCATTTTGAGTTTTGTAGCTCCAGAAAATCCATTTCAAGTGCAGGGAGGTCAGAATCCATCAACATCAGTAGTCCTTTGTCAGCCTTTCTTTCAGAGTTTTGCTCAGGTCCCTCAATTTCAGCCAAAATTCACCTGAAATCACAGAAAAATACACAAACTCATAGTAAAGTCCAGAAATGTGAATTTAGCATAAAAACTAATAAAAACATCCCTAAAAGTAACTAGATCCTACTAAAAACATACTAAAAACAATGCCAAAAAGCATATAAATTATCCGCTCATCACAACACCAAACTTAAATTGTTTCTTGTCCCCAAGCAACAGAAAATCAAATAGGGTAAAAAGAATAGAACATACTATAAAGTCCAAAATATCAATGAATATTAATTCTAATTAGATGAGCGGGACTTGTAGCTTTTTGCCTCTGAATAGTTTTGGCATCTCACTTCATCCTTTGAAGTTCAGAATGATTGGAATCTATAGGAACTTAGAATTTCAGATAGTGTTATTGATTCTCTTAGTTAAGTATGTTGATTCTTGAACACAGCTACTTTTGAGTCTTGGCCGTGGCCCAAAGCACTCTGTTTTCCAGTATTACCACCGGATACATACATGCCACAGACACTTAACTGGGTGAACCTTTTCAGATTGTGACTCAGCTTTGCTAGAGTCCCCAATTAGAGGTGTCCTGGGTTCTTAAGCACACTCTTTTTGCTTTGGATCACGACTTTAACCGCTCAGTCTCAAGCTTTTCACTTGACACCTTCACACCACAAGCACATGGTTAGGGACAGCTTGGTTTAGCCGCTTAGGCCAGGATTTTATTCCCTTAGGCCCTCCTATCCACTGATGCTCAAAGCCTTGGATCCTTTTTATTACCCTTGCCTTTTGGTTTTAAGGGCTATTGGCTTTTTCTGCTTGCTTTTTCTTTTTCTTTCTATTTTTTTCTCTTTTTTTTATACTGCTTTTTCTTGCTTCAAGAATCAATTTTATGATTTTTCAGATTATCAATAACATTTCTCTTTATTCATCATTCTTCAAGAGCCAACATATTTAATATTCATAAATAACAAATTCAAAAGACATATGCACTGTTCAAGCATTCATTCAGAAAACATAAAGTATTTGCCACCACATCAATATAATTAAATTAAATTCAAGGATAAATTCGAAACTCATGTACTTCTTGTTCTTTTGAATTAAAATAATTTTTTTTTTATTTAAGAAAGGTGAAGGATTCATGGAATTTATTTATAGCCTTAAGACATAGTTACTAAATACTAATGATCATGAAGTAGAGACAAAACATAAATAAACATATAGCATAAAAATCGAAAAACAGAGAATTAAGAACAAGGAATGAGTTCACCTTAGTGATGGTGGTGCCTTTTTTGAAAGGGGCAATGGTATCCTTGAGCTCCTCTATGTCTCTTCCTTGCCTTTGTGGCTTGATTCATAGTGATTTTTGGTATTCCTATCCTCAGTTGCTCCCAATAATTATGTGGAGGAAAATGTATCCCCTGAGGTATCTCAGGGATCTCTTGATTTGCAGTCAAATGTTCTACCACTGAGCTATGGAAGCTTTTGTCTTCCCTTTTCTCTTCTTTTTCTTCTCTTTTTTTTTGGAGGTTTCTCTGGCCTTAGGTGCCATCAATGGTTATGGAAAAGCAATAAAAGCTATGCTTTTACCACACCAAACTTAGAATGTTGCTTGCCCTCGAGCAAAAGAGGAAAGAATAGAAGAAGGAGAAGAAGATATGGAGGAGAGGGTGATCCAGGATTATTAGGAGGTAAGGTGGGAATATGTTAGGTGGGGATCCTGTGGGATTTCACAGATCCTGAGATGATCCTGTGGGATCCACAGATCCTGAGGTGTCAAGGATTTACATCCCTGCACCCATTAGGCATGTAAAACGCCTTTGCATATAATTCTGGCATTTAAACTCCAGATCGATGCTTGTTCTGGGCGTTGAACGCCCATCTGCAGCATATCTCTGGCGTTGAACGCTAATTCCATGCTTATTTCTGGCGTTCAGCGCTAGCTTCTCCCAGGGTGTCTTCCTGGCGTCTGAACACCCAGATGCTGCTCGTTTCTGGCGTTCAGCGCCAGAACCATGCTCTGTTCTGGCGTTGAACGCCAGCCAGATGCTCCTTACTGGCGTTTAAACGCCAGTAAGGCCTTCCTCCAGGGTGTGATTTTTTTTCTACTATTTTTTATTCTGTTTTTAATTTTTATATTTTTTTCGTGACTCCACATGATCATGAACCTAATAAAACATAGAAGAACAATAAAATAAAAATAAAATTAGATAAATAAAAATTGGGTTGCCTCCCAACAAGCGCTTCTTTAATGTCAATAGCTTGACAGTGAGCCCTCATGGAGCTTCACAGATGTTCAGAGCATGATGAGGGCCTCCCAACACCAAACTTAGAGTTTGATTATGGGGGCTTTGTTTGACTCTGTATTGAGAGAAGCTTTTCATGCTTCCTCTCCATGGTTACAGAGGAGGATCTTTGTGCTTTAAACACAAGGTGGTCCCCTATTCAATTGAAGGACTAGCTCTCCTCTGTCAACATCAATCACAACTCTTGCTGTGGTTAGGAAGGGTCTTCCAAGGATGATGCCATCATCCTTATCCTTCCCAGTGTCTAGGATTATGAAATCAGCAGGGATGTAAAGGCCTTTAACCTTTACCAACATGTCCTCTACCAATCCATAAACTTGTTTCCTTGACTTGTCTGCCATCTCCTCTTCTTTTTCAAAAATTTCTGTAAGGTTTTCTCTGGATTGTGGTATTTTAGCTTCTCTCAGTTTCTTCTTCAGAGTCCTTTCAGGTTCAGGATCTGCTTCAACAAGAATGTTCTTGTCCTTGCTCCTGCTCATATGAAAAAGAAGGGAACAACAAAGAAGGTATGGAATCCTCTATGTTACAATATAGAGATTCCTTATGTAAGTAGAAGAAGAGAGGAATAGAAGAGAGAAGAGAGAATTTCGAAAATAATTTTGAAAAAGGGTTAGTAATTTTCGAAAATTAAGAGAAGAAATAAAATTAAAATTAAAAATTGAAACAATTAGTTAATTAAAAAGAATTTTTTTGAAAAAGAGGGAGGTATTTTCGAAAATTAGAGAAGGAAGAATAGTTAGGTTGTTTTGAAAAAGATAGGAAACAAACAAAAAGTCAATTAGTTAGTTGAAAAAGATTTGAAAATCAATTTTGAAAAGATAAGAGGATAAGAAGTTAGAAAAGATTTTTGAAATTAAAATTTGAAAAAGATATGATATGAAAAGATATGATTAAAAAGATATGATTTTGAAAAGATAAGATTAAAAAGATATTTTTGAAAAGATATGAATTTAAAAGATATGGTTTTAAAAAGATATAATTGAAATTAGTTTTGAAAAAAGATTTGAATTTTAAAATCATAATTAATGACTTGACTCACAAGAAATCACAAGATATGATTCTAGAACTTAAAGTTTGAATCTTTCTTAACAAGCAAGTAACAAACTTGAAATTTTGGAATCAAAACATTAATTGTTGATAATATTTTCGAAAATTAGGAGATAAAAATTAAGAAAAAGATTTTTTGAAAAATATTTTTAAAATTTTTGAAAATAAATAAAAAAATGAAAAAGATATGATTTTTGAAAAAGATTTTGAAAAGATAAGATTTTTAAATTGAAAATTTGATTTGACTCATAAGAAACAACTGGATTTTAAAAATTTTTGAAAAAGTCAATCCAAATTTTCGAAATTTTTTGAGATAAAAAAAGAAAAAATATTTTTTTATTTTTGAATTTTTAATGATGAGAGAGAAAAACACAAATATGACCCAAAACATGAAAATTTTGGATCAAAACACATGATGCATGCAAGAACACTATGAATGTCAAGATGAACACCAAGAACTCTTTGAAGATCATGATGAACATCAAGAACATATTTTTGAAAAATTTTTTATGCAAAGAAAATATGCAAGACACCAAACTTAGAAATCTTTAATGCATGGACACTATGAATGCAAGAATGCATAAATTTTAGAAATATGCAATTGACACCAAACTTAAAAATTGACTCAAGACTCAACCAAGAAACACAAAATATTTTTGGTTTTTATGATTTTATTAATTTTTTGTATTTTTTTATTAATTTTTTTTCGAAAATTATATTTTTGAAAAACGAAAATAAAGAAAAATTTTTGAAAAATTTTTGAAAGCTTTTTGAAAAGAAAGTTACCTAATCTGAGCAACAAGATGAGCCGTTAGTTGTCCATACTTGAATAATCCCCGGCAACGGTGCCAAAAACTTGGTACGCAGAATTGTGATCTCTGGTAATGGCTCCAAAAACTTGGTGCTCTAATCTTAATTCATAATTTGTCACAACTCTGTGTAGCTGACCAGCAAGTGCATTGGGTCGTCCAAGTAATACCTTACGTGAGTAATGGTTGATCCCACGGAGATTGTTGGTATGAAGCAAGCTATGGCCATCTTGTAGATCTCAGTTAAGTTGACTCATATGGGCTACAGTATTAATGGATAGATAAACATAAAATAAAATAGGATAGAGATACTTATGTAGATTCATTGGTAGGAATTTCAGATAAGCGTATGGAGATGCTGTATGGCTCTAGAACGTCTGCTTTCCTATTGCTTCCATCCAATCCTTCTTACTCCTTTCCATGGCAAGCTGTATGTAGGGTGTCACCGTTGTCAATGGCTACTTCCCATCCTCTCAGTGAAAAAGGACCACATGCTCTGTCACGGCACGACTAATCATCTGTCGGTTCTCGATCATACTGGAATAGGATTCTTCGTCCTTTTGCGTCTGTCACTACGCCCAGCACTCGCGAGTTTGAAGCTCGTCACAGTCATTCGATCATTGAATCCTACTCGGAATACCACAGACAAGGTTTAGACTTTCCAGATTATCATGAATGTCGCCATCAATTCTAGCTTACACCACGAAGACTTTGATTCCACAGAATGTGAAGCTCGGTTGTCAGGCGAGTCGACCATGCATCGTGGGTCAACAATCCAAGAGATATGCGCCCGGTCTAATGTAGAACGGAGGTGGTTGTCAGGCACGCGTTCATAGGTGAAAATGGTGATGAGTGTCACGGATCATCACATTCATCAAGTTGTAGTGCAACGAATATCTTAGAATAAGAACAAGTTGAATTGAATAGAAGAAAATAGTAATTGCATTAATACTCGAGGTACAGTAGAGCTCCACACCTTAATCTATGGAGTGTAGAAACTCTATCGTTGAAAAATACATAAGCTATGAAGGTTCAGGCATGGCCGTGAGGCTAGCCCCCCTAAACGTGATCAATAGTCTCCTAAGATGAATAATGGAATAAAACTGAGACCAAAGATGAAAATACAATAGTAAAAAGTTCTATTTATACTAAACTAGTTACTAGGGTTTACAGAAGTAAGTCTAAGTGCAGAAATCCACTTCTGGGGCCCACTTTGGTGTGTGCTTGGGCTGAGCTTTAGCTATCCACGTGCAGAGGCTATTTGTGGAGTTGAACGCCAGGTTGTAACCTGTTTCTGGCGTTCAACTCTGGTTCGTGACGTGTTTCTGGCGTTTAACTCCAGACTGCAGCGTATAACTGGCGTTGAGCGCCAGTTTGCATCGTCAATTCTCGAACAAAGTATGGACTATTATATATTGCTGGAAAGCCCTGAATGTCTACTTTCCAACGCCGTTGGAAACGCGGCATTTGGAGTTTTGTAGATCCAGAAAATCCATTTCGAGTGCAGGGAGGTCAGAATCCATCAACATCAGCAGTCCTTTGTCAGCCTTTCTTTCAGAATTTTGCTCAGGTCCCTCAATTTCAGCCAAAATTCACCTGAAATCATAGAAAAACACACAAACTCATAGTAAAGTCCAGAAATGTGAATTTAGCATAAAAACTAATAAAATCATCCCTAAAAGTAACTAGATCCTACTAAAAACATACTAAAAATAATGCCAAAAAGCGTATAAATTATCCGCTCATCAGCAGTCATGAAGCTGAATGGCAAGTTATTTGGTAATGAGACTTGGGAGGATGAACCTCCATTGCTCATGAAGGAACTGAAAGATCTGGTTCAACTGAAATTACCTCAGAAGAAACAAGATCCTGGAAAGTTCTTAATACCTTGTACCATAGGCACCATGACCTTTGAGAAGGCTCTGTGTGACATGGGGTCAAGTATAAACCTCATGCCACTCTCTGTAATGGAGAAACTAGGGATCTTTGAGGTACAAGCTGCAAGAATCTCACTAGAGATGGAAGACAATTCAAGGAAACAGACTTATGGACTTGTAGAGGATGTATTAGTGAAGGTTGAAGACCTTTACATCCCTGCTGACTTCATAATCCTTGACACTGGGAAGGATGATGATGAATCCATTGATAAACCACTATTTTATGGTTTATGTTGTGCTAGTTTGAGTGGTTTTTATCAACTCTTTACACACTTATTCATACTAATTGCATGGTTTTAAGTTTTCCTTCCTGATTTTGTGCTATGAGTGAAAACATGTTTCTTTGGTCTTACTTTTTCTATGTTTAATCCTCTCTTATTACCATTCAATACCATGATATGTGTGTTAAGTGATTTCAGAATTTATAGGGCAGGAATGACTTAGAGGATGGAAAGGAAGCATGCAAAAGGTAAACAAAGGTCCAAATGATGCGGTTCTAGTTGCGTTAGAAAGCTAACGTTCGGGGCTTCACAACGATATATAATTTGCTATAGCTGCCACGAAGCCAGGCGACGCGAACGCGTACTCCACGCAGATGCGTGACCTGGCAAAAACCCAATCCACGCTAACGCATGGACGACGCTTCCGCGTGACTTTGCAGCGACCTATACGTACCAGAAATTGCTAGGGGGCGATTTCTGGGCTATTTTTGACCCAGTTTTTGGCCCAGAAAACACAGATTAAAGGCTATAAAGTAGGAAAATGCATCCATTCATGGGGAACAATTCATCATTCATTCAATTAACAACTTTCAAATACACAATTTTAGGTTTTTAGATGTAGCTTTTAGAGAGAGAGGCTCTCTCCTCTCTCTTAGGATTTAGGATTAGGATTAGGATTTAGGATTTAGGATTTTTATTATGATTAGGCTACTTCTCTTTATTCCAGGTTCAATGTTCCTTTAATTTATTTTCTACTTTTATTTATTCTATTACTTTAATTGTTATTTATCTTTTCAATTTGGCTTATGAACTCCATGTTAGAATTGATTTCTTTATTTAAATTTGAGGTATTTCAGATTTATGATTGCTTTCTTCTATTTATGATATAAATAATTTATACTTTTCTCCCTTTGCTTTGGTTGAGTAATTGGTGACACTTGTGTTGTCAAACTCAGCGGTTGATTGAAAATTGAAAATTGCTAATTGACTTGGATCCCTCTAAAGCTAGTCTTTCCATAGGAGTTGACTAGGACTTGAGGAATCAAGTTGATTAGTCCACTTGACTTTCCTTTATTTAGTAAGGTTTAACTAAGTGGGAGCAATAAACAATTCTCATCACACCTGATAAGGATAACTAGGATGGGATTTCCAGTTCTTATACCTTGCATTGGTGTTCATGATAATTAATTTACTTCCTTGCCATTTAAATTACTCGTTCCCTATTTCAAAAACCCAAAAATATACCTTTTTCCATAACCAATAATAAATCATACTTCCCTGCAATTCCTTGAGTAGACGACCCGAGGTTTAAATACTTCGGTTATAAATTTTATTGGGTTTTGTTACTTGTGACAACCAAACTTTTGTACGAAAGGATTTTTGTTGGTTTAGAAACTATACTTACAACGCGATTATTTTTGAGAATTTCTTTACTAGCAGAAATCCGATCGTCAAAAATGGCGCCGTTGCCGGGGACTTGCAAACGTGTGCCTTATTATTAGTTATTGTAAATATTTCTCTTTTGCTTGTTTATTTATTTTTATTTTTGTTTTTAATTTTTATTAGCTACTATGAGTTCTCACCCCCGTCGCTTTGAGTTTGGTTCTAATGTTATTGAAAGGAATGGAAGCTATAATAGGAACATGCATCAAGGTCAAAATAATCAAAGATGGAAGGAGCCACGAGGATCTGATCAACCCTTTCGGCAACCACACCTTCCAAGATACCATGGACAACGACCATCCTACAATGCATGCCAAGACAATAGTTATGGTGGACTCCTCTGTGACAAACCACCTGCACCAAATTACTATGGTCAAGAGCCATTCCAGAGAGCATACCAAGATGATGAATATGGTGGACCCCCTTGTAGTTACCAACAAGGCCCACCATATGCTTATGAACTGCCTCCCCAACATACCTTTGAACCACCATACTCACAAGCCCCCTACAACCAAACACCACCATATGACCCTAATCCTTATCCACCACACCAACCACCATATGAATCACACCCAGAACCACCACCTCAATATTCACCATCTCCATATCCTTATCAAGAAGAACCACCTCCGTATTATGAGCCCTCTCTCCCAACCAATGAACCCTCATATCCACCCTAATCTCCAATGGATGACATCCTTCGTGGTCTTCTTCAAGGGCAAGCGAAGATGAAAAGGGATGTACTGGAATTCGCGACTGCCTTAACCGAGGTAGTAAATCAATTAGCTTCCCAACATCTGAGCACTCAAAGTACTCCCATGGCTACATGTGGAGAATCAAAAGAAGAGCGTAGCATGAAGGAGACACTAGAAACTCCGGTGGACAATGAGGAACATGGCTTTGTATTAGAACAACTGGAAGAAGCTACGCCTGCCAAAGAAGAAGTGGAGTTAGTTGAAGACTTGGGAGATGAAGAATCTCCATGGGAAACTCAAGTCATAGAGCCTCCTTCTAAGTCGTTTGCAATTGATGTTGAGGAGGGTGTACAACCTCCAAGGCATAGCCTGGTTGAAGACTTTGAAGGGGATGATCAAGAGATGGATTCAATTATTAATGAATTCTTATCTACATATGAATCCTCTCCATTGGACTTGACATGGAGATTAAAGAAGAAGAAGCACAACCTCCTATGCCCTTGGTGAACAATGAAGAAGAGATCGAATTAGAAGAAAGCTACCACGAGGAAGAGGTTGATATTGAAGAAGCTTGCAAGGAGGTGGAAGTTGTCAAAGAGGAGTTCAAGGGAACGGAGCTGGAAATCACCTTGCCAAAGTTGTTGGAGACCTCTCCCCCAAAGCCATCACCATCCATCCCTTCATTCAAGTAGGTAAATCTCTCATCTCTAAGTTTAATTAGCTCACTTGAATATGCTTTTCTTGAAACAGATGGTCAGCTTAGAGCTCTTTGTGGCTATAAGAGCAAGTGGGAGATGGTTAGTGGTAGGAAATATCATGCAAGGTTCAATATGGTTGCATGCTCCAAATTGAAGTACAAAGGTTGGTACAATTCTCAATTGAATGGGTCTAGGAAGCTGTTTGGATGTCTCAGTGAGAATTCAAACTGCGTGCCACCCGGATGGAATCATGATGATCAACAAGAAGACGGGTGCAAAAGCAAGGTTTGGGACCCTGGGATTCAGTCTAACAATCAATACTCTTGGGGCCTTGTCACTTGCTTCAACTTGCTTGAAGGCTTTCTGCGCCTAGTTTGGGATCCCGGTGGCCATTGGAATTACAAACATTGGTGGGGATTCAAGGATCAGTACAAGCACAAGCCACTATGATGAGGAGCTCACCAAATGTCCAACTTAAGGACTTTAACTAAAAGTGCTAGGTGAGAGACAACCCACCATGGTATAATCGTTCTTTTTTAGTCTTAGTTTTATTTTACTTTGTTTTCTTCTCAATTTTATTTTATCCTATTTTTATTAGTGCTCATTCATCATGTCAGCATCTGCATTAGCATTCTGCATTTTACATTAAAAAAAAAACAAAAACGCACACGCGACGCGTAAGCGTCGCTGACGCGTCCGCGTCACAGGTGCGTTGGGAAGAAACCAAAAATTGAACAGAAAGTCACGCAACAGCGTGGCTGGAGGCGTGACTTAGGCACAAACATGCCCACACGACCGCGTCATTTTGAAAATAGCCTCCCCACGCGACCGCGTCATTTTGAAATTAGCCTCCCCACGTGTCCGCGTCATCCACACGAACGCGTGGCTCTGTAAAATCGACGTAACGAGGTGTATGGCAGAGAGTTATGATGGAGCTGGGCTAGAATAATGCTAGAAGCACAAGCCCTATCACACGAACGCGTGCCCCACGCGTCCGCGTCATTTTCAAAATATAGCCATTCACGCGATCGCGTCAACCACGCGAACGCGTCACCCAGATTTTTGGCAAAATGCATTTAAACAGAGAGTTGTGCGAACGCGAGGCTGCACTCGCGCCACTAGCACAAATCGAGTCACGCGAACGCGTGCCCCACGCGTCCGCGTCACTTGAGAATATCACAAACCACGCGACCGCGTGCTCCACGCGTTCGCGTCACATGCGACGTACAACTTATCCGTATCAGCGCCAACTATCTTATCTTTTCTTCCCCAAATCCAAATCTTTTCTTTCCCTTCTTATTTCTTTCTTCTTCCTTTCTTATTTTCTTTAACTTCTCATCCCTCTTCACTTCCATTCTATTTTACTTAATTTATTTGCATATTTCATTCATTGTATTTTAATTTTGTGCATATTTTTATTTTTTTTTCTAAATTTATCATTTTTCCATTGGTGTCACATGTTCTTATTTAACTGTTGTATCTTTTCTGGTATTATTTTGGTGCTCAGTGACTTGTTTTACACTGTTGGGTAATATTATTTAAGTCAATGCTAATCTTTTATGATACCTGTATTAATTTTGCATTGACATGAGTTTATATTGTCTTTCATTACCCACACTCTTCCCCATTGTTGCAACTTTTCCACTATTGATATGCCATTTGCATCCACTATTTTCTCACTTGCATGTTGTAGCTACCATGTAATTGAGACCCTTATTATTTGGCATTAACCCACCCATACTTTATTTATTTTCTTATCTTTATTTCTGGGTTACGTTTCTTCCCTTTTTTCTTTCAGGATGGCCACCCGGAAGGAAACTGGAAGACGTTTACATGGGGAGACTACCAAGTCCATCAACAAAATCTTTGGAGAAAAGCATCAGTTGGAATCGCCCGTCCACCTGCACATCTTAGCATGCACCGAGGATGGTGCAATCTTTAAGTGTGGGGAGGTCGATACCGATCTCCATGGGTTAGTTATTATCTTCTCAACACCAATGTATTATTTTCTTTATTAGTTCATTATTGCATTGCATAATAGATTGCATGTGTAGTTGATTGTTTTGCATTTAAGTACTACTTGGTTGAGAAATAATAAGTTTCTTTCTAGGACCCTATTTTTGAAAAATTTCACTAATTTAAATTAAAAATTAAAAATTTTTTATGTGTTAAATTTGTTTGAAGTTGTATTTGGAACATAGTTTTTGAGCCAAAGAACACACAACCTGTGAGATTTTGAGCTTATTTACATGGTTACATTATTTAACCATAAAATTTTATTCTTGTGTGTTTTTTTCCCTATGATTGCAATCTTTGCTTTGTTCCATTCTATATGTCCATTATTTAGTGTATTTACATGCTTGCATATGATTGAGGCCATTATTTGTTTTTGCTCACTTATCCCAAATAAGCCTACCCTTTTATGTCACCCTTGTTAGCCACTTTGAGCTTTTTAATCCCCTTCTGTTCTATAACCACATCACTAGCCTTAAGCAGAAAAACAAATTAATTACCCCAAATTGAATCTTTGATTAGTTTAAGATAGAGATGGTGCATTAACTAAATGTGGGGAAACTGTGGGAACATGGGTTAATAAGGGAGTGTATCATGTTTCTAATTTATTTGAATATCGGGAATTTGGGAACCTACTCATGGAAAACCAAAATAGAAAAATAATGGAAAATCCATGTGCATTGATAAGTTATGTTTATTTTTCTATTAAAAAAATCCAAAAAAATATTCAATAAATAAGTAAATAAATAAGGGGACAAAATTATCCCAATGCTAAGTTAATGAAAAGATCAATGCACATGTGATAAAAGTAAAGAAATATAAAAAATTTGGTACATGAGTATGTGATACAAAAGTGAGAATTATGGGTAGCTAGGTGTGATTTTAGAATTACATAGAGTATGTGTGTGTTAGGTAAGAGCTTAGGTTAGTCAAAGATTCATATTTTAGCTCACTTGGCCATACATGCATCCTCACCCTTACCTTAGCCCCATTACAACCTTGAAAAGACCTCATGATGTTTGCATTGGTACATTAAATATTGTTGATTGGTTAGGTGAAGAACAAAGTTTAGAAATCATGACTAGGGAAGACTAGAGTGAATTACCCTATACACTTGAGAGATTAGAGTGATATACACTACCAGTGAGGGTTCAATGCTTGATTCTATGTTCCCTGCTTTCATGAGCTATCTTCTTACAAGTTTACTTATTTTTACTGTATAATTTGAATTAGTGGAATTTGAATTATTTTTGTCTTGGAGAACTTGTTTACTTTTAACCAAGTAGATAGAAACATCTTAGCATATAGTTGCATTCATATACATACGTTGCATTTCATACATTTTACTTTCCCCCATTCACTCTTATAGTTCTCTTGAGCTTAGCATGAGGACATGCTAATGTTTAAGTGTGGGGAGGTTGATAAACCACTATTTTATGGTTTATCTTGTGCTAATTTGAGTGGTTTTTATCAACTCTTTACTCACTTATTCATACTAATTTCATGGTTTTACGTTTTCCTTCCTGATTTTGTGCTATGATTGAAAACATGTTTCTTTGGTCTTAATTTTGCTATGTTTAATCCTCTCTTATTACCATTCGATGCCGTGATATGTGTGTTAAATGATTTCAGGATTTATAGGGCAGGAATGACTTAGACGATGGAAAGGAAGCATGCAAAAGTGGAAAGAATACAAGAAACTGAAGGAACTGCTAAAGCTGTCCAGTCTGACCTTCTGATACTAAATCGACCACAACTTAAGCTATAGAGGTTCAAATGATGCGGTTTTAGTTGCGTTGGAAAGCTAACATCCGGGGCTTCGCAAAGATATATAATTTGCTATAGTTGCCCCGAAGGCAAGTGACACGAATGCGTGCTCTACGCGGACGCGTGACATGGCAAAAACCCATTGCAGCGACGTGTACGTACCAGAAATCGCTGGGGGCGATTTTTGGGCTGTTTTTGACCCAGTTTTCGGCCCAAAAAACATAGATGAAAGGCTATAAAGTGGAGGAATGCATCCATTCATGGGGAACAATTCATCATTCATTCAATTAACAACTTTCAAATACACAATTTCAGGTTTTTAGATGTAGCTTTTAGAGAGAGAGGCTATGTCCTCTCTCTTAGGATTTAGGATTAGGATTAGGATTTAGGATTTCTATTATGATTAGGCTACTTCTCTTCATTCCAGGTTCAATGTTCCTTTAATTTATTTTCTAATTTTATTTATTCTATTACTTTAATTGTTATTTATCTTTTCAATTTGGCTTATGAACTCCATGTTAGAATTGATTTCTTTATTTAAATTTGAGGTATTTCAGATTTATGATTGCTTTCTTCTATTTATGATATAAATAATTTATACTTTTCTCCCTTTGCTTTGGTTGAGTAATTAGTGACACTTGAGTTGTCAAACTCAGCGGTTGATTGAAAATTGGAAATTGGAAATTGCTGATTGATTTGGATCCCTCTAAAGCTAGTCTATCCATAGGAGTTGACTAGGACTTGAGGAATCAAGTTGATTAGTCCACTTGACTTTCCTTTATTTAGTAAGGGTTAACTAAGTGGGAGCAATAAACAATTCTCATCACACCTGATAAGGATAACTAGGATGGGATTTCTAGTTCTTATACCTTGCATTGGTGTTCATGATAATTAATTTACTTCCTTGCCATTTAAATTACTCGTTCCCTATTTCAAAAACCCAAAAATATACCTTTTTCCATAACCAATAATAAATCATACTTCCCTGCAATTCCTTGAGTAGACAACCCGAGGTTTAAATACTTCGGTTATAAATTTTATTGGGTTTTGTTACTTGTGACAACTAAACTTTTGTACGAAAGGATTTTTGTTAGTTTAGAAACACTACTTACAATGCGATTATATTTGAGAATTTCTTTACTAGCAGAAATCCGATCATCATCCATCATCCTTGGAAGACCCTTCCTATCCATAGCAAGAGCTGTGATTGATGTGGACAGAGGAGAGTTAGTCCTTCAATTGAATGATGACTACCTTGTGTTTAAGGCTCAAGGATCTTCTTCTGTAACCATGGAGAGGAAGCATGAAAAGCTTCTCTCAATACAGAGTCAAACAGAGCCCCCACACTCAACTTCTAAGTTTAGTGTTGGGAGGCCACCATCAAGCTCTGAATCTCTGTGAGGCTCTCTATGAGCCCACTGTCAAGCTATTGACATTAAAGAAGTGCTTGTTGGGAGGCAACCCAATGTTATTTAATTATATTTATTTATTTTCTATTGTTATTTTATGTTTTCTTTAGGTTGATGATCATATGGAGTCACAAAAACAACTACAAAATTAAAACGGAATCAAAAATAGCATGAAAAATAGCACACCCTGAAGGACAGGCTTACTGGCGTTTAAACGCCAGTAAGGATAGCAGAATGGGCGTTTAACGCCCAGCCTGGCAGCATTCTGGGTGTTAAATGCCAGAATGGGCATCATTCTAGGCGTTTAACACCAGAAAAGGGTGTCTGGCATCTGGCTGGTGTTAAACACCAGAAATGGCAGACAGGCTGGCGTTTAACGCCAGAAAAGGGTGTCTGGCTGGCGTTAAACGCCAGAAAGGGGCAACAGACTGGCGTTTAACGCCAGGAAAGGTAGCAGAGCTGGCGTTTAACGCCAGATTTGGCACACAGAGGGCGTTTAAACGCCAGAATGATGCAGGGAGCAGAATTTCTTGACACCTAAGGATCTGTGGACCCCACAGGATCCCCACCAACCACACCTCTTCTTCTCTCCTCTTCACACCTTTCCATAACACTCTTCCCCATACACCATTGACCAATCACCTCAATACCTCTTCCCCAAACACCCTTCACCTATCAAATCTTACCCTCTTCTCCATACTCTCTTCACCACTCACATCCATCCATCATTAAACCCCACCTACCTCACCATTCAAATTCAAACCATTTCCCTCCCAAACCCACCCCTTAATGACCGAAACCCCTCTCTCCCTTACCCTATAAATACCCTTCCTTACCACCTTCAATTCCACACAACATACACACTATTACCCACCTTGGCCGAACCCAAAACACTCCTCTATCTCCTCAATTTCTTCTTCTTCTCCTCCTTTCTTTCTTCTTTTGCTCGAGGACGAGCAAACATTTTAAGTTTGGTGTGGAAAAAGCGCCGCTTTTTGTTTTTCCATAACCACTAATGGCACCTAAGGTTGGAGAAACCTCTAGAAAGAGGAAAGGGAAGGCAATTGCTTCCACCTCTGACTCATGGGATATGGAGAGATTCATCTCAAAGGTCCATCAAGACCACTTCTATGAAGTTGTGGCCAAGAAAAAGGTGATCCCCGAGGTCCCTTTCAAGCTCAAAAAGAGTGAATATCCGGAGATCCGACATGAGATTCGAAGAAGAGGTTGGGAAATCCTCACCAACCCCATTCAACAAGTCGAGATCTTAATGGTTCAAGAGTTCTATGCCAATGCATGGATCACTAAGAACCATGATCAAAGTGTGAACTCGAACCAAAAGAATTGGCTCACAATGGTTCGGGGGAATTACTTGGATTTCAGTCCGGAAAATGTGAGGATAGCATTTAACTTGCCAATGATGCAACGAGATCCTCACCCTTTCACTAGAAGGGTCAACTTTGATCAAAGGTTGGACCAAGTCCTCTTGGACATTTGTGTGGAAGGCGCTCAATGGAAGAGAGACTCAATAGGCAAGCCGGTTCAATTGAGAAGACCTGACCTCAAACCCGTGGCTAGAGGATGGTTGGAGTTTATCCAACGCTCTATCATTCCTACTAGCAACCGGTCTGAAGTTACAATAGACCGGGCAATCATGATCCATAGTATCATGAATGGATAGGAAGTAGAAGTTCATGAAATCATACCTCTAGAACTCTACAAGGTGGCGGACAAGCCCTCCACTTTGGCAAGGTTAGCCTTCCCTCACCTCATCTGTCACCTATGCAGTTCAGCTGGAATTGTCATAGAGGAAGATACCCTCATTGAAGAGGACAAGCCCATCACTAAGAAAAGGATGGAGCAAACAAGAGAGCCCACTTATGGACCTCAGCAAGAGCAAGAGGAAGTTCCCCATCAAGAAATCCCTGAGATGCCTCAAGGGATGCATTTTCCTCCATAAAATTATTGGGAGCAACTCAACACTTCTTTAGGAGATTTGAGTTCTAACATGGAGCAACTAAAAGTGGAGCACCAAGAGCACTCCATCATCCTCCATAAAATTAGAGAGGACCAAAAGGCCATGAGAGAGGAGCAACAAAGGCAAGAAAAAGACATAGAGGAGCTCAAGCACTCCATAAAATCTTCAAGAGGAAGAACAAGCCGCCATCACTAAGGTGGATCCGTTCTTTAATTTCCTTGTTCCTATTTTTCTGTTTTTCGTTTCCTATGCTTTATGTTTTATCTATGTTTATGTCTTTATTACATGATCAATAGTGTCTAGTGCCTATGTTTTAAAGTTATGAATGTTCTATGAATCCTTCACCTTTCTTAAATAAAAAAAATTGTTTTTACTTGAAAAAGAACAAGAAGTACATGAATTTTGAATTTTAAAATAGTTTAATTATTTTGATGTGGTGGCAATACTTTTTGTTTTTCTAAATGAATGCTTAAACAGTGCATATTTTTTATATTTCAACACATTGTCAGCGGCATTTTGCTTGTAAAAATTCATTAATGAATCAGTATCATAGCAGGATCCTATCTGATCTTTGTCAACACAGGACTCAGTAAGCTTCATTGATTCCCCACGAAGGAATCGGAATCTCGCAGCTTATTCTGGGCATTCATCTGCAGCTACTTTTCTTTTTCTACGATCTTGAAAGAATAATGGAAAAAAAGAAATGTTATTGATAATCTGAAAAATCATAAAATTGATTCTTGAGGCAAGAAAAAGTAGTGAAAAGAAGAAGCTTGCGAAAAAAATGGCGAAAAAGAAAAAGAAAGAAAAAGAAAAAGCAAGCAGAAAAAGCCAATAGCTCTTTAAACCAAAAGGCAAGAGCAAAAAGCCAATAACCCTTTAAACCAAAAGGCAAGGGTAAAAAGGACCCAAGGCTTTGAGCATTAATGGATAGGAGGGCCCAAAGGAATAAAATCCTGGCCTAAGCGGCTAAACCAAGCTGTCCCTAACCATGTGCTTGTGGCGTGAAGGTGTCAAGTGAAAAGCTTGAGACTGAGCAGTTAAAGTCATGGTCCAAAGCAAAAAGAGTGTGCTTAAGAGCTCTGGACACCTCTAACTGGGGACTCTAGCAAAGCTGAGTCATAATCTGAAAAGGTTCACCTAGTTATGTGTCTGTGGCATTTATGTATCCGGTGGTAATATTGGAAAAAAAATGCTTAGAGTCACGGCCAAGACTCATAAAGTAACTGTGTTCAAGAATCAACATACTGAACTAGGAGAATCAATAACACTATCTGAATTCTGAGTTCCTATAGATGTCAATCATTATGAACTTCAAAGGATAAAGTGAGATGCCAAAACTGTTCAGAAGTAAAAAGCTACTAGCCCCGCTCATCTAATTAAGACTGATCTTCATAGATGTTTTCGGAATTTATTGTATATTCTCTTCTTTTTATCCTATTTTGTTTTTAAGTTTCTTGGGGACAAGCAACAATTTAAGTTTGATGTTGTGATGAGCGAATAATTTATACCCTTTTTGGCACTATTTTTACATAGTTTTTAGTATGTTTTAGTTAGTTTTATTATATTTTTATTATTTTTTATGCAAAAATCACATTTCTGGACTTTACTATGAGTTTGTGTATTTTTTCTGTGATTTCAGGTATTTTCTGGCTGAAATTGAGGAACCTGAGCAAAAATCTGATTCAGAGGCTGAAAAAGGACTGCAGATGCTATTGGATTCTGACCTCCTTGCACTCGAAGTGGATTTTCTGGAGCTACAGACGTCCAATTGGTACGCTGTTAATTGCATTGAAAAGTAGACATCTTGGGCTTTCCAGCAATATGTAATAGTCCATACTTTTCCCAGATTTGATGGCCCAAACTGGCATTCAAAGTCAGCCCAAGGAATTCTGGCGTAAAACGCCCAAACTGGCACCAGAATTGGAGTTAAACACCCAAACTGGCACCAAAGCTGGCGTTTAACTCCAGAATCAGCCTAAGCACAAAATATCTTCAATGCTCAGCCCAAGCACATACCAAGTGGGCCCCGAAAGTGGATTTTCGCACTATCTGCACTTAGTTACTCATTCTCTGTAAACCCTAGTAACTAGTTTATTATAAATACTACTTTTAGAGATTTATTTTAGGTCTTTTGTTCTTTTGACCATCTTTGGATCATATTGTGTACTTTGACACTTTGAGACCTCCATGGGAGGCTGGCCATTTGACCATGCCTAACCCTTTTTCACTTATGTATTTTCAACGGTGGAGTTTCTACACCCCATAGATTAAGGTGTGGAGCTCTGCTGTTCTTCATGAATTAATGCAAGTACTATTGTTTTTCCTTCAATTCACGCCTACTTCCCCAATAAATACTCTTGTTCTTAATTCAGTTAAGTCAGAATGAAGGGGTGACCCGTGATAATCACCCAATCTTCGTTACTCGCTTAGCCAAGATCCGCGTGCCTGACAACCACAAAGCGGTCTACATGATGTTCAACGTAGTCATTGGACGTCAGCTGGAGTATATTCTCTTGGATATCTAATACACGGACCGAGTCTGTGAGATTAGTATCCTCGTGGTATAGGCTAGAACCATGGGCAACATTCTTGGGATCCGGAAAGTCTAAACCTTGTTTGTGGTATTCCGAGTAGGATCCAGGATCCGAAAAGTCTAAACCTTGTCTGTGATATTCTGAGTAGGATCTGGGAAGGGATGACTGTGACGAACTTCAAACCTGCGAATGTTGGGCGCAAGTGACAGTGTGCAAAAGGACAATGGTCCTATTCCGACGCTAGCGGGAACCGACAGATGATTAGCCGTGCGGTGACAGCGCATATGGATTTGTTTTCATCCGAGAGGATCATACAGCTTGCCATGGAAGGAGGTAACGCATGGTTGGAAGAAGGCAGTAGGAACGCAGAAGTTCAGAAGCAACAAAGCATCTCTATACGCTTATCTAAAATTCCCACCAATGAATTACATAAGTATTTCTATCTTATTTTATGTTTTAATTACATTTTAATTATCAAAACCTCATAACCATTTGAATCCACCTGACTAAGATTTACAAGGTGACCATAGCTTGCTTCAAGCCGACAATCTCCGTGGGATCGACCCTTACTCACGTAAGGTATTACTTGGACAACCCATTGCACTTGCTGGTTAGTTACACGAAGTTGTGTAGAGTTGTGAAGAAAGTGTAAGATCACAATTTTGCGTACCATTGGGTTACCTCCCAACAAGAGCTTCTTTAACGTCACTAGCTTGACGTCCTTCATTCTTGTTCAAGTCAACTCATGAATGCTCTCCTCCTTGTTCCATGGTCCTCCCAGGTAGTGCTTCACCCTATGACCATTTACTGTGAATTTATTCTTTGAGGCTTCATTAAGGAGTTCGAGATTTCTGTGTTGGGAAACCTTAGTCACTAAATAAGGACTGGTCTGTCTAGAATTGAGCTTGCTAGGGAAAATCTTGAGTCTGGAATTATACACTAACACTTGTTGCCCTGGCTCAAAATCTCTTCTTGCAATTTTCTTGTCATGCCATCTTTTGGTTCTTCCCTTGTAGATCTCAGCACTCTCATAAGCTTCCAGTATAAATTCATTCAGCTTATTGAGCTGCAGTAACCTCTTTTTCCCTACTATTTGAGAATCAAGATTGAGGAGCTTGGTGGTCCAAAAAGCCTTGTGCTCGAGCTCCATAGGGAGGTGACAGGATTTGCCATAGAGTATCTGAAATGGTGACCTCCCGATTGGAGTTTTCAATGCAGTTCTATATGCCCATAGGACATCATCTAGCTTCTTTGTCCAATCTTTCCTTGTAGCTCCCACCGTTTTTTCTAGAATCCTTTTCAATTCTCTGTTTGCCAATTCAGCCTGGCCATTGGTCTGAGGGTGATATGTTGTAGCTACTTTGTGAGTTACTCCATATTTATGGAGTAGGGTGTTCATTTGCTTGTTGTAAAAGTGACTACCACCATCACTAATGAGGCCCTTAGGCACTCCAAATCTGGTGAAGATATATTTCTTAAGAAACTGGAGGACAATATTTGCATCACATGTAGTTGTAGCTATGGTTTCCACCATTTGGAGACATATTCTACTGCTACCAATATGTACTTGAATGAGTATGATGGGGGAAAGGGTCTCATGAAATCTATGCCCCAAATGTCGAACAACTCTACCTCCAAGATAAAGTTCTGAGGCATTTCATTTCTCTTTGTTAAGCTCCCTGCTCTTTGGCATTCATCACATTGATTTACAAATTCTCTGGCATCTTTGACCAATAGAACCCACTCTGAAGAACTTTGGCAGCTGTTCTTTCGGCCCCAAAATGTCCATCATAACCTGAACTATGACAGTGCCATAGGATGTTTCTCATCACACTCTCTAGCACACACCTCCTAATCATCCCATCTGGACATCTCTTGAATAGAAAGGGTTCATCCCACAAGAATTGCTTGGCATCAATGAGAAACTTCTTCACTTATTGCCTGGTGTAGTCTTGAGGAATCCTTCTTCCCACTTTGTAGTTTGCAATATCGGCAAACCAAGGTGCTTGTTGGACTTGTAACAGATGCTCATCTGGGAACTTCTCATTCACTGGTTGTGGTGCTAATTGGTTGATCTCTTGTGGTAACCTTGATAAATGATCTGCAACTTGGTTCTCACTTCCTTTCCTATCCCTTACTTCAATGTCGAATTCTTGTAGCAACAGCACCCACCTAATAAGCCTTGGCTTAGCATCCTGTTTAGACATGAGGTACTTGAGAGCAGCATGGTCAGTGTAGACTACAATTTTTGACCCAATTAAATATGGCCTGAATTTATCAAATGCATATACAATTGCCAATAATTCTTTTTTTGTAGTGGTGTAGTTTTTCTGTGCCTCGTTTAACACTTTACTTGTATAGTATATGACATGATGGAATTTATCCTTCCTTTGTCCCAACATAGCACTAATTACAAAGTCACTTGCATCACACATAAGTTCAAAAGGGAATCCCTAGTCTGGGGGGTGTGATGATTGGTGCTGTAGTGAGTTTAGTTTTCAAGGTTTCAAAAGCATGTTTACATTCATCATAAAAAATAAATCGATTGTTGATGAGCGAATTCTTTGATGGTATAGAATTTTCTCAAATGAAATCTCGTTGCATGTATAGTTCTAAACCAACAAAGAATCCTCACATACAAAAATATTGGTTGTCACAAATAACAAACCTCAAATAAGAATTAACCGAAGTATTTAAACTCCGGGTCGTCTCACAAGGAATTGCAATGAAGTGTTTAATTATTGGCTATGAAGATGCAAAGGGGTTTGATTCTTTATATTTTTGCAAGAAAATAAATGACAAGAAAGTAAAATAACAAGAACTAATAAAATAAGAGAAAACAACTCTTGGCTAAGACATGGGAAATTGATATCACCATCCTTGTCAACAAACCAAATATTGATAATTATGAGGTACCAACCTATTAAGTCTACTTCCCAAAAGCCTTAAGTACGTAATGTCTACTCCTAAGCTTGAAGTAAGTCAAATAGGTTTGATCACATCAACCCATAAGTCCCAACCTATCTACTAATTAGATTAGTAGTGGGTTAGCGTCAATGAGTATCAAATTGATCACCAAGGGTTCTCAAATCACCAATTCAATGAGATCCAATGACTCAAAGTCACTCAATTCCCTTAGCCTAAGCCAAGAGTAAAGAAAACTACTCAAAAACTAAAGGAAACATTTTATCAAACACTTAGTGTGCAAGGAAAGTAAACATCACAAATTACAAGAATTAACAAAACCCATAACTATCATAAGCAAGAAATCAACAATAACAATCAAGATCAACATAAAAGGAACATGGAAACATAAATTTGCATTGAAAGAAAATAGAAATCCAACAAGAGTGTATGAACATAAAAATGATATGAAAATGAAATTAACAACAAGAACTAGAAGAACAAAGGTGTAATATCAAGGAATTAACAAGGGAAAACTAAATCAAAACAAGAATTAAAAGTGGATCTAAGAAAGTTAAACCTAAACTACCCTAAATTCTAGAGAGAAGGGATAGCTTCTCTCTCTAGAATTCTACCTACAACATGATGAAAACTAAATTATGACTACTTGGTTCATTCCCCCTTCAATCATTGGATTCAATAGCATTAGAGATGAGTTGGATTGGGCCCAAAATGAGCTACAAATCGCCCCCAACGAGTTGCCCAAAATGGACCCACTGATCCATCGGTGCGTGCGCGTCATGTGCATGTACGTCCACCTATACGTTAGGAAAATATGGCAAATTTTATATTATTTCGAAGCCCCGGATGTTAGCTTTCCAATGCAACTAGAACCGTCTCATTTGGACCTCTATAGCTCAAGTTATGGTCGATTGAGTACGAAGAGGTCAAGCTTGACAGCTTTGCGGTTCCTTCATTTTTTCATGATTTCTCCCACTTTGTATGCTTTTCTCCTCACTTCTTCCATCAATACTTGCCTTATGAACCTGAAATCACTCAACAAACATATCAAGGCATCGAGTGGAATTAAAGTGAGTTAAATTTAGCTATTTTGAGGCCTAAAAAGCATGTTTTTACACTTAAGCACAAATCTAGGGAGAATTACAAAACCATGCTATTTCATTGAATAAATGTGAGAAAAGTTGATAAAATCCCCCAAATTAAGCACAAGATAAACCACAAAATCGGGGTTTATCAATTGTCAACCACCAACAAGTTGCTTAGTGGTTTAGCTATCTTTGAGAAATCTTTGATGAATCTCCTGTAAAATCCAGCATGCCCAAGAAAACTTCTTACTGCTTTCACATTGATTGGTATAGGAAGCTTTTCTATGATTTCTATTTTAGCTTTGTCAACTTCTATACCTTTCCTTGAAATTTTATGCCCAAGAACAATGCCTTCTGGTACCATGAAATGACATTTTTTCCAATTCAAGACTAAGTTTGTTTCATGGCATCTTTTCAAGACTAAGGTTAGATGATGCAAACAAGTGTCAAAAGAGTCACCAAAAACAGAAAAATCATCCATAAAACTTTCTAAGAATTTCTCTACCATGTCAGAAAATATGGAAAGCATACACCTTTGAAAGGTTGCTAGAGCGTTGCACAGCCCAAAGGGCATCCTTCTGTAAGCAAAGACTCCGAAGGGGCAAGTGAAAGAGGTTTTCTCTTGGTTCTTGCGATCCACCACTATCTAATTGTATCCGGAATACCCGTCCAAGAAGCAATAATAAGCATGACCAGCCAAACTTTCTAGCATCTGATCAATGAAGGGAAGAGGGAAATGATCCTTCCTTGTGGCTTCATTCAATCTTCTATAGTCAATGGACATCCTCCACCCAGTTACTGTCCTTGTAGGGATGAGTTCATTCTTTTCATTGAAGATGACAGTCATGTCTCCCTTTTTGGTACCACCTGGACTGGACTTACCCAGGAGCTATCAGAAATGGGGTATATGATTCTAGCATTCCATAACTTCATCACCTGCTTTTGAACCACCTCTTTCAAGGTTGGATTGAGCCTCCTTTGAGGTTGTACCACTGGCCGTGAGTCCTCCTCTAGCAGGATTTTATGCATGCAAATTGCGAGGCTTATGCCCTTGATGTTAGCAATTGTCCACCCTAGAGCACTTTTGTGAGTTTTTAACACCTCAAGTAGCTTTTCTTCATCTTGTGTGCTCAAAGAAGAGTTGATGATTACTGGGAGGCTTTCCTCCCTACCAAGGAATGCATATTTGAGATGAGGAGGTAGAGGTTTCGGTTCTTGCTTTGGCACCTCCTCTTTCTTTCCTTCAAGTGAGCTTCCAACCACTTGCTTTCCTTTTGCCTCTTCAACTTGAATCTCTTGAGTTTCTTCTTCTTGTCTTCAAGATGGCTTGTCTCAAGCACTTTTTCCACCAAAGTTTCTATCATCTCCACCCTTATATGATTCTCTTTCTCAGGGGGGTATTGCATTGCCTTGAAGATATTGATGACCATTTGCTCATTATGTACCCTGAGAACCATTTCACCTTTCTCTACATCAATGATGGCTCTTGCTGTGGCTAGAAAAGGTCTTTCCAGGATAATTGAGTTATTTTCCTCCTCTTCCATATCTAGGATCACAAAGTTTGAAGGGAAAATGAACTCTCCCACTTTCACCAATAGATTTTCTACCACTCCATTAGGTGTTTTAAGGGATCTATCAGCAAGCTGTAGTGACATCCTTGTGGGTTTCACCTCCTCTATGAGCAACTTTTTCATCATGGAAAGGGGCATAAGATTTATGCTGGCACCCAAGTCACAGGGAGCTCTCTCTATTGTCATGTTTTCGATGGTACATGATATGAGGAAACTCCCTGGATCCTTGAGTTTGGGTGGCAACCCTTTTGGATTACAGCACTGCATTCCTGGGAGAGGATCACAATTTTCTTCTCCTTCCAGCTCCTCTTTTTGGTGATGAGTTCTTTGAGAAACTTTGCATAAAGTGGCATATGTTCCAAGGCTTCAGCTAGTAGAATGTTGATCTCCAATTTTTGGAAAATCTCCAAGAACTTAGGGAATTGTTGATCTTTCATCTCCTTGTGCAATCTCTGAGGGTAAGGTAGTTGAGGAACATATGGCTTCACTTCCTCTTTCTTCTCTTGTGTTTGTGACTCTGAGACTTGCTTGTCTTTCCTTGGAGCTTGTGATTCATTGTCCTTCTTGTGATCCACTGATAAACCCATATTTTATGATATATTTTGTGCCTAATTTGAGTGATTTATTCAATCCTTCACTCACTTATTCATGTTAATTGCATGGTTTTACTTTCCTTCCTTATTATGTGATGTGTGTGAAAAACATGTTTTCCATGCTTTAAAAATTAATTATTTTAATTATCCCTTCTATTACCATTCGATACCGTGATTCGTGTGTTGAGTAGTTTCAGATCTTCTAAGGCAGGAATGACTTAAAGGATGGAAAGGAAACATACAAAAATGGAAGGAAAGCATAAAACGGAGTTTTTGAAGAAACTAGCAGCGACGTGATCGCATGGACGACGCGGCCGCGTGCCAACGCGAAGAGAGCGCGACGCGAACGTGTGACTGACGCTATCGCGCGCCTTGAGCGAAATGCATATGACGCGAACGCATGACTGACGCGACCGCGTGACACGAAAAGCTCCAGATGACGCGACCGCGTGACCCACGCGGACGCGTGACAGAGGCCACGCACCAGAAATTACAGAAAACGCTCCCAGCGATTTCTGAAGCCTTTTTGGCCCAGATCCAAGTACAGAAAGCACAGATTTGAGGTTATAAAGTGTGGGAATGCATCCATTCAAAAGAGAGCTCGCCAATTTAGTTACTTTCCATGAATTAGATTTAGTTTTTAGGGAGGTTCTCTCCTCTCTCTTTAGGATTAGGATTTAGATTTAGGATTTTATTCGCTTTCAGGATTATCTTTTCTATCAGGTTCAATATTCCTTTTATTTCCTTTTTCAATTTAATTTATGAATTCTTCTATGTTACAGATTATTATTTGAATTAATGTTATTTGAGGTATTTCAGTTTATTATTGCTTTCTTTTAATTATGCTACTATTGCTTTCAATCTGAAGACATTTGTATTCTAGTAGATTTACTTTTTCCCCTTTTGGTCTTGGTTAAGAAATCAGTAACTCAGGAGTTATCAAACTCAACATAATTGATAATTGTTATCTTGCTAATTGAACTGAACTTAAATAATCCCAACCTTTTCTTAGGAAATAAATAGGATTCGAAGATCAAACTAATTAGTCGCTTGACTTTCCTTTGCTTTAGTAAAGGTTAACTAAGTGGAATTAAGATTCAATTTTCATTATCATTGATAAGGTAACTAGGCTTAGACTTCCAATTTTCCATACCTTGCCAAAAGTTGCTTTACAGTTATTTATTTATTTTAATTGCCATTTAAATTACTTGTCATACTTCTTTCTTATTTCTCAAAACCCTAATTTACAATCCCCATAACCAATAATAAGAACATACTTCCCTGCAGTTCCTTGAGAAGACGACCCGAGGTTTAAATACTCGGTAATCAATTTTTAAGGGGTTTGTTACTTGTGACAACCAAAATGTTTGCACGAAGGGATTTCTGTTGGTTTAGAATCTATATCTACAACGCGACTATTTTTATAAAATTCTTTACTAGCAAAAATCATGTTCGTTCAAAATGGCGCCGTTGCCGGGGAACTGCAACTGTGTGCCTTATTATTGGTTATTGTAAATACTTTTCTTTCACTTGTTTATTTATTTTTGTTTTTTTTCCTTTTTAATTTTTAGTTGCTACTATGAACTCTCACCCCTCTCACTTTGAGTTTGGTTCTAATTTTGTTGAAAGGGATAGAAGTTATAACAGGAATATGCATCAAGATCTAAGCAATCAAAGATGGATGGAGCCAAGAGGATCTGATCAACCCTTTAGGCAACAACACCCTCCAAGTTATCATGGACAAAGACCATTTTACAATGCATATCAAGCTAATAGATATGGTGGACCCCCTTGTAGGCACCAACAAGCCCCACCCTATGCTCATAGACCATCCTCTCAACATGGCTTCAAATCACCACACTCACAAGCACCTTTTCACCATTCACCACCGTATGATCCTTCCTCACCCCAGTTCCAATCCACTCGCTCCCAAGCACCACCACTTCCCTATGTATAATGTCCAAATCCATCTCCCCGAGAATCAGAAGTTCGCCTCAAGGAAACAGTAGATAAACTTCAAACAACCATTCGTCAACTGGAGCAAGCAGTAAGTCAATTATCTTCTAGACGTTCGAGCATTCAAGGACCAACCACAGCCCCATGTGGACAATCTAATGAAGAGCGTAGCATGAAGGAGATACTAGAAACTCCAGTGGACAAGACAGAGCATGACTTCGTACTAGAACAAGTAGAAGAAGCTGTCATTATGCAAGAAGAAGAGTTGGTTAAAGATTTAGGAGACGCTGAACCTCCATAGGAATCCAGAGCTGAGGAGAACTCCGTCAAGGACGTTACAGTTGATGCTAAGGAGGATAGTGCACAATCCCCAAGGCAAGTCGTTTATGAAGAACTAGACGGAATAACCCAGGAAACAAACTCCCTTGATGATGATAGCCACAAGTTAAGTTCTCTTAGTAATGAACTTGCATCCGTAAGTGAATTCTCTGAGATCGAAGAATCTTCCCCAAGTGAATACGAAGATGATGCGGAGGTAGATTTCTCTCAACCTCCAGTCTATGACTTAAGTGATGAGGAAGACATCGAAGACTTTGATCAGGACACAGATGCATTTAAAGAATCTTGCATAGAAGTAGAGGAATTCACAGAAGATCACCAGGGAGTAGAACTTACAGAACCACTGGAAACACCTATCCCAAGGCAATTACCACCTAATACAAGCTTCAAGTGGGTACAATCCTTAACCTTTAACTTTACTTTTCCACTTGAATATGGTTTGCTTGAAACAGATGGCCAGCTTAGAGCTCTCTGCGGCTTTAAGAGTAAGAGGGACATGGCTCGTGCTCAGAGCTAGTGCACAAGGTTCAATAAGGTTCCACACTTCAACTAGAAGTGCACGGATTGAGATCATGTTCAAACGAATGGATCTCGGAGAACGTTTGGTTATCTTGGTGAGAATCTAATTTCTAAACCGCCCGGATGGAAAAATATAGATCAAGATGAAGGCGGATTTAAAAGCAAAGTTTAGGATCCTGGGATCTATTCTAATATTCACCACCCCGGGAGCATGAAAATTTGTTTGAAGCTGCTTAGAAGCTTTACATGCCTAGTTTGGGACCCCGGAGGCTATTGGCATTCCAAGCATTGGTGGAGATTTCTGGATGAATTTAAACATAAGCCGCCATAACAGGAAGCTCATCCAATGTCCAACTTAAGGACTTTAATTAAAAGTGTTAGGTGGGAGACAACCCACCTTAGTATGGTCGTTTCTCTTTCAGTTTTATTTCGTGTTATTTATTTTTGTTTTCCTTTTCAATTGAACCTGAATATTACTCATTCGCATTGCATACTGCATAATTGCATACCTGCATAGAAAAAAAAAGGAGGGCGTACGACGCGACCGCATCACTCATGCGATCGCGTCAGTTGTGAAAAACCCCCACCCACGCGTCCGCGTCATCCACGCGGCTACATGATCTGGAAATCGGCGTAAAGATCCAACGCCCAGAAAGTTGGGCTGGAATCGTGCGGCCATTGTGCGTTTCGCACAAAATGACCCACGCGATCGCGTCCCCGACGCGATCGCGTCACATGCACAAACACCAACCCCACGCGACCGCGTGAGCGACGCAATCGCGTCGCATGGACAGCACACCACCCCAAAGGAGACAGAGAGTTGCGCTGAAACGACGCTGGAATTGTGCGTTTTGCACGATTTCCAGCGATGCGATCGCGTCGCCTACGCGATCGCGCCATTCATTATTTACCAATCCCATGCGATCGCGTCAGCCACGCGATCGCATCAACCCCCATTACCCCCAAGCCACGCGACCGCGTGCCCCACGCGATCGCGTGGATTCAAATTTACTAACCCCCCCCAGTCACGCGAACCCTACCCATTCGCGTCACCCCCCAACCCTTCTCCTTCCTCTCTTCTCTCCAAACAGCCACCACCACCCAGCCACCAACACCGACCACCGCCACCCCCGTCGACCACCCAGAAATCACCGCCACGCCACCCCCTTCCTCCTCCCCCCCTCTTTCTTCTTCTTCTTTCCTCTTCTCCCTCCACCCCCGTTGCCCCACCTCTGCGACCACCACCCTCCGCGCCACCATCAACCACCACCCACATCCCCTTCCCTTCCCCAACCCTAACCCCCACCCTTCCCATTACCCCAAACAGCAACCCCCCTGCCTTCGAACATCCGCCACCGTCGCCGCGTTGCTGTAAACCGCCGCGTCAGCCACCGCCGCCACCATCCCCAACCACCTTTCTGCCCCCACCTTCTTTCATACGCTTTCCAGGTTCCACTAAACGCCATTTTTCTTTCATTCATCGTTAGTTTCCTATTTTTCTGTTTATGTTCATCATTAGGCTAGTTAGATATGCATGTTGTAGTGGATCCTAGGTTGTTAGGTAGATTAAGATGTGGTTAGTGGATTTAGGCCTGATTAATTGCGTTGTTCCTGCTTATTGTTTTATGATTTTTGCAATTCTTCTGTTGCTGTGATGTTAGTATTGTTCATATGCTGTAATTTACTGTTTCATGCTGCTTTTTCAACTGCTTTTTCATGCTCATATTCCTTATATGTAATTGCAGCTATATTTTCATTTATATGAACTGTTTCTGTTTGCTGTTTAAATTCTGGGAACATCCAATTTTAGCCAGAATGCTGCCAAAATTTTTGTAAACTGTTTTGATTTTCATTTATGTTTTGGTTTTAAATTTTGCTTTACTCAGCTTTTACCAAACAAATTCATGAATGACAGGGCACGCTTTCTTATTCTTTTCAATTTCCTAGTTTTTAAATTGCACTTGAATGATTCACTTCCACTTTTTGTTATTCCCATATGAATCATCATCAACTTCCTTGCTTGATTATGAGTTATTTGTTGCTTATCTTGGTGAATTTTCGTTACTTAGGGAATGTTCATCATGCCACTTAATCTAATCCACTTTTTACTAATTCACTAATTTTAACTTCCTAAACTCTTTTTCATGCCTAACCATCCTAACTTTCAAAATATATTTCCTGGTTTTTCACTATTCTTTTTAACCTTCTGACCACGGCATGATGATATTTTTCCTAATTAATATGAATTCTACTACATTTTGGATTGTGAATTTTTCTTCTCAGACTTTTACCTCTTATACACTCCTTAATGCACATTTACTTAACTCATTTTCATTACTTTACTGCTCCTCTGCCACTATGTGCTTATTTTGTTCATTGCCTACTTGTTTTCCTGCTTTTTATTATATCCCTGATTTCTGTTTTTCAGGATGTCTGACACTCAAGAAAAGGAAAAGGAAAGGCAACAACTGGCAAACGAAAAAGAGGAGAATCCTCTATGTCTGTCCTGGACCTCTTGCATGATGACTCCGCGTGGGAAAAACACTTTACCGCGCAGGAAAAGGCTGACCAGCTACTCCCTGCCACTGATCCCATCAAGTTTGCAAGCAGATACTGCGAGTTGAAGTATCCGGCGTTTGCAACCTCCAGGAACCTGTACCTAGAGCGGACTTTGAAAATCCCAAAAGAACTCCAGCAATACACCTCCGATCAGATCAAAGAAAGAGGCTGGTTCTTCCTGGAGAGAAACCTGACAGAGGTCAATGCATCTTGGGTAAGGGAATTTTACTGCAATTACTTCAAAACTTTCCTAGATGTAGTGAACCTAAGAAGAAAGCAGATACTGGTCACTGAAGAGGCCATTGAGGATATTCTGCAGCTTCAGCCTAAGTCCGATCAGCCTGATGGTTACAAAAAGGCTGAGGAGGACATGCGTTTCATGAAGTTTAACTGGGATGCTGTCAAGGCGAGGATAGCCCTTGACCCGACTGTTCCATGGGAAATGGGTCAGGACACCACCACACCTAAGGGAATCAAGCAGATTTATTTAAATGATGAGGCTCGGCTATGGCATTAGATCCTGAGCAACTATGTTATGCCGAGTACCCATGAGACAGAGTTACCAGCCGCTATGATCACCCTCCTCTGGTGTGTGATGGAGGGTAAGGACCTGTACCTGCCACGATTTATTCGATCCTACATGGCCAGGGTCCACATCCGAGGCACTCTCCCCTTTCCATATCTAATTACTCAGCTCGGACGTCGAGCTGACGTGCCTTGGGAGAATGCTGATGAGAGGCCACCTGCTGCAGAATGCAGGAAGATTATCCCTCACAGCAGAAACTTTCTGGCTTTGGGCTACAGACCTCCATTCCTCTCTGCTACTGACGAGACAGCCACACCTTTCGCCGGACCCTCTTCCTCTATAGCTGCCCCAGCTACCACCACTGCACCTCCACCTGCCTCAGAGCCAGTTTATCACCTCGTGCACCGCTTGTTTCAGTAGCTAGATCAGATGGAGCACCGCAACCGGCGCCGGTATGAGAGATTTGAGTGTCGCAGCAAGCGACGCTATGAGCACCTGAAGCTGATGATTCGATCTGGCGACGACATCCCCTCTGGGCCTGACACACCATTGGTGCACGAAATTGCAATAACACTTTTGCAATCCCGCACAACTAACCAGCAAGTGCACTGGGTCGTCCAAGTAATACCTTGCGTGAGCAAGGGTCGATCCCACGGAGATTGTCGGCTTGAAGCAAGCTATGGTTATCTTGTAAATCTTAGTCAGGATATCAGAAATTATCAGGATTGATTGTAAAAAGCAAAAGAACATGAAAAATGTACTTGTTTTGCAATAATGGAGAATAGGCTGAGGCTTTGGAGATGCTCCATCTTCCGAATCTCTGCTTTCCTACTGTCTTCTTCATCAAACACGCAAGGCTCCTTCCATGGCAAGCTGTATGTAGGGTTTCACCGTTGTCAGTGGCTACCTCCCACCCTCTCAGTGAAAATACGTCCCGATGCTCTGTCACAGCATGGCTAATCATCTGTCGGTTCTCGTTCAGGCCGGAATAGAATCCAGTGATTCTTTTGCGTCTGTCACTAACGCCCCGCCTTCAGGAGTTTGAAGCACGTCACAGTCATTCAATCATTAAATCCTACTCAGAATACCACAGACAAGGTTTAGACCTTCCAGACTCTCTTGAATGCCGCCATCAGTTCTAGCTTATACCACGAAGATTCCGATTAAAGAACCCAAGAGATATCTACTTAATCCAAAATAGAACGGAGGTGGTTGTCAAGCACATGTTCATAGTTGAGAATGATGATGAGTGTCACGGATCATCACATTCATCCGGGTTAAGAGCAAGTGATATCTTAGAATGGAAGCAAGCATGATTGAATAAGAAACAGTAGTAATTGCATTAATCCATCAAGACACAGCAGAGCTCCTCACCCCCAACCATGGGGTTTAGAGACTCATGCCGTGGAAGGTACACCAAGAAATGTGTAAAAATGTCATGAGGTCATAAGGTACTGATACAATGTCAAAAGATCCTATTAATAGTAAACTAGTGACCTAGGGTGTACAGAAATGAGTAAATGACATAAAAATCTACTTCTGGGTCCACTTGGTGTGTGCTTGGGCTGAGCAATGAAGCATTTTCGTGTAGAGACCTTTTCTGGAGTTAACAGCTTTCATGCCAGTTTGGGCGTTTAACTCCAAGTTTTATGCCAGTTCCAGCATTAAACGCTGGAATTTCTGAGGCCGAATTGCTACGCCGGTTTGGGCCATCAAATCTTGGGCAAAGTATGGACTATCATATATTGCTGGAAAGCCCAGGATGTCTACTTTCCAATGCCGTTGAGAGCGCGCCAATTGGGCTTCTGTAGCTCCAGAAAATCCACTTCGAGTGCAGGGAGGTCAGAATCCAACAGCATCTGCAGTCCTTTTCAGTCTCTGAATCAGATTTTTGCTCAGAACCTTCAATTTCAGTCAGAAAATACCTGAAATCACAGAAAAACACACAAACTCATAGTAAAGTCCAGAAAAGTGAATTTTAACTAAAAACTAATAAAAATATACTAAAAACTAACTAAATCATACTAAAAACACACTAAAAACAATGCCAAAAAGCGTACAAATTATCCGCTCATCACAACACCAAACTTAAATTGTTGCTTGTCCCCAAGCAACTGAAAATCAAAATAGGATAAAAAGAAGAGAATATACTATAGACTCCAAAATATCAAAGAAACATAGTTCCAATTAGATGAGCGGGACTAGTAGCTTTTTGCCTCCGAACAGTTTTGGCATCTCACTCTATCCTTTGAAGTTCAGAATGATTGGCATCTATAAAAACTCAGAACTCAGATAGTGTTATTGATTCTCCTAGTTGAGTATAATGATTCTTGAACATAGCTAGTGTATGAGTCTTGGCTGTGGCCCAAAGCACTCTGTCTTCCAGTATTACCACCGGATACATACATGCCACAGACACATAATTGGATGAACCTTTTTAGATTGTGACTCAGCTTTGCTAGAGTCCCCAATTAGAGGTGTCCAGGGTTCTTAAGCACACTCTTTTTGCCTTGGTTCACAACTTTATTTCTTTCTTTTTCTTTTTCTTCTTTTTTCTCCTTTTTTTTTCGAAATTTTTTTTTCTTTTTCTTGCTTCAAGAATCAATTTGATGATTTTTCAGATCCTCAATAACAGTTCTCTTTCTCCTCATTCTTTCAAGAGCCAACAATTTTAACATTCTCAAAACAACAAATTCAAAAGACATATGCACTGTTCAAGCATTCATTCAGAAAACAAAAAGTATTGTCACCACATCAAACTAATTCAACTAGTTTCAGAGATAAATTCAAAATCCTGTACTTCTTGTTCTTTTGTGATTAAAGCATTTTTCATTTAAGGGAGGTGATGGATTCATAGGACATTCATAGCTTTAAGGCATAGACACTAAGATACTAATGATCATGTAATAAGACACAAACATAGATAAACATAAGCATAAAAATTCGAAAAATAGAAAATAAAGAACAAGGAGATTAAAGAACGGGTCCACCTTAGTGATGGCGGCTTGTTCTTCCTCTTGAAGATCTTATGGAGTGCTTGAGCTTCTCAATGTCCCTTCCTTGCCTTTGTTGCTCCTCTCTCATGATTCTATGATCTTCTTTAATTTCATGGAGGAGGATAAAATGTTCTTGGTGCTCCACCCTTAGTTGTCCCATGTTGGAACTCAATTCTCCTAGGGAGGTGTTGATTTGCTCCCAGTAGTTTTGTGGAGAAAAGTGCATCCCTTGAGATGAATCTCTTCATCTCCCATGGCTCGGAGGTGGAAGCTTTTGCCTTCCCCTTCCTCCTTCTAGAGGTACCTCCGGCCTTAAGTGCCATAAATGGTTATGGAGAAACAAAAAGCAAAGCTTTTACCACACCAAACTTAGAAGGTTTGCTTGTCCTCGAGCAAAAGAAGAAAGAAGAGAGAGAGTGGTGGGGTAGATGGGGATCCTGTGGGGTCCACAGATCCTGAGGTGTCAAGGAAAAGTCATCCCTGCACCAAGTGGCATGCAAAAATGCGTTTTGAGCCAATTCTGGCGTTAAACGCCGGGCTGGTGCCCATTTCTGGCGTTTAACGCCAGCTTGGTGCCCATTCCTGGCGTTTAACGCCAGTCTGGTGCCCCTTTCTGGCGTTAAACGCCCAGAATGGTGCCAGACTGGGCGTTAAACGCCCATCTGCTAGCCTTACTGGCGTTTAAACGCCAGCAGGGTCTTCCTCCAGGGTGTGCTGTTTTTCTTCCTGTTTTTCTTTCTGTTTTTGCTTTTTCAATTGATTTTGTGACTTCTCATGATCATCAACCTACAGAAAAAATAAAATAACAAAAGAAAATAGATAAAATATAACATTGGGTTGCCTCCCAACAAGCGCTTCTTTAATGTCAGTAGCTTGACAGTGGGCTCTCATGGAGCCTCACAGATGTTCAGAGCAATGTTGGAACCTCCCAACACCAAACTTAGAGTTTGAATGTGGGGGTTCAACACCAAGCTTAGAAGTTGGTGGTGGCCTCCCAACACCAAACTTAGAGTTTGACTGTGGGGGCTCTGTTTGACTCTGTTTTGAAAGAAGCTCTTTATGCTTCCTCTCTATGGTTACAGAAGGAGAACCTTTATAGTCCGCACTGTCTGCAAGCCACGGAACTTCCTGAATAGCAAACAATTGCTCATCCGGAAAGGTTTCAGAGATCTCAGTAGGAGGGAGGGATGCTCCTGCTACTGGTTCTATCCTTGACAGGTGATCAGCTACTTGATTCTCTGTCCCTTTTCTGTCTCTTATTTCTATATCAAACTCTTGCAGAAGCAACACCCATCTTATGAGCCTGGGTTTTAAATCCTGCTTTGTGAGTAGATATTTAAGAGCAGTATGGTCAGTGTACACAATCACTTTTGATCCTACTAAATAAGATCTGAACTTGTCAATGGCATAAACCACTGCAATTAACTCCTTTTCTGTGGTTGTGTAGTTCTTCTGTGCATCATTTAAGATACAGCTGCCATAATAAATGACATGCAGAAGCTTACCATGCCTTTGTCCCAATACTGCACCAATGGCATGGTCACTGGCATCACACATTAGTTCAAATGGTAATGTCCAGTCTGGTGCAGAGATGACTGGTGCTGTGACCAGCTTAGCTTTCAAAGTCTCAAACGCCTGCAGACACTCATTATCAAAAATAAATGGAGTGTTAGCAGCTAGCAGATTACTCAGAGGTTTGGCAATTTTTGAGAAATCCTTTATAAACCTTCTGTAGAATCATGCATGCCCCAGAAAGCTTCTGATTGCCTTAACATTGGCAGGTGGTGGTAATTTTTCAATTACCTCTACCTTTGCCTTATCCACCTCTATTCCCCTGCTTGAAATTTTGTGTCCAAGGACAATTCCTTCAGTCACCATAAAGTGACATTTCTCCCAGTTTAAAACCAGGTTAGTCTCTTGGCACCTTTTCAGGACAAGTGCTAGGTGGTTAAGGCAGGAGCTGAATGAGTCTCCATATACTGAGAAGTCATCCATGAAGACTTCCAGGAATTTCTCCACCATGTCAGAGAAGATGGATAACATGCATCTCTGAAAGGTTGCAGGAGCATTACACAGACCAAAAGGCATCCTCCTGTAGGCAAACACACCAGAAGGGCAAGTAAATGCTGTTTTCTCTTGGTCCTTGGTGCACAAAATTGTGATCACTACAACTTCGCACAACTAACCAGCAAGTGCACTGGGTCGTCCAAGTAATACCTTACGCGAGTAAGGGTCGATCCCACGGAGATTGTTGGTATGAAGCAAGCTATGGTCATCTTGTAAATCTTAGTCAGGCAGACTCAAATGGGTATAGATGATGAATAAAGCATAAAGATAAAGATAGAGATACTTATGTACATCATTGGTGTGAGCTTCAGATAAGCGAATGAAGATGCCTTCCCTTCCGTCTCTCTGCTTTCCTACTGTCTTCATCCAATCCTTCTTACTCCTTTCCATGGCAAGCTCATGTAGGGTTTCACCGTTGTCAGTGGCTACCTCCCATCCTCTCATTGAAAATACGTCCCTGATGCTCTGTCACAGCATAGGCTAATCATCTATCGGTTCTCAATCAGGCCGGAATAGAATCCAGTGATTCTTTTGCGTCTGTCACTAACGCCCCGCCCTCAGGAGTTTGAAGCACGTCACAGTCATTCAATCATTGAATCCTACTCAGAATACCACAGACAAGGTTTAGACCTTCCGGATTCTCTTGAATGCCGCCATCAGTTCTCGCCTATACCACGAAGATTCCGGTTAAAGAATCCAAGAGATATTCACTAAGCCTCAAATGCTTGTAGAACAAGAGTGGTTGTCAGTCACCTTGTTCATGAGTGAGAATGATGATGAGTGTCACAGATCATCACATTCATCAAGTTGAAGAACAAGTGATATCTTGGACAAAGAACAAGCGGAATTGAATAGAAGAACAATAGTAATTGCATTAATACTCGAGGTACAGCAGAGCTCCACACCTTAATCTATGGTGTGTAGAAACTCCACCGTTGAAAATACATAAGAACAAAAGTCTAGGCATGGCCGAATGGCCAGCCTCCCAAAGGGGGTTCAATCATCAAAACATGATCAAAAGATGAAAATACAATAGTAAAAGGTCCTATATATAGAAAACTAGTAGCCTAGGGTGTACAGAGATGAGTAAATGACATAAAAATCCACTTCCAGGCCCACTTGGTGTGTGCTTGGGCTGAGCAATGAAGCATTTTCGTGTAGAGACTCTTCTTGGAGTTAAACGCCAGCTTTGGTGCCAGTTTGGGCGTTTAACTCCCATTTAGGTGCCAGTTCCGGCGTTTAACGCTGGAATTTCTGTAGGTGACTTTGAGCGCCGGTTTGGGCCATCAAATCTTGGGCAAAGTATGGACTATCATATATTGCTGGAAAGCCCAGGATGTCTACTTTCCAACGCCGTTGAGAGCGCGCCAATTGGGCTTCTGTAGCTCCAGAAAATCCACTTCGAGTGCACGGAGGTCAGAATCCAACAGCATCTGTAGTCCTTTTGAGTCTCTGGATCAGATTTTTGCTCAGATCCCTCAATTTCAGCCAGAAAATACCTGAAATCACAGAAAAACACACAAACTCATAGTAAAGTCCAGAAAAGTGAATTTTAATTAAAAACTAATAAAAATATACTAAGAACTCAACTAAAACAACCAAAAACATACTAAAAATAATGCCAAAAAGCGTACAAATTATCCGCTCATCAGTCCTGAGGATCTACTGCAATTTGGTTGTAACCTGAATAGCCATCCAAAAAGCAGTAATAATCATGACCAGCTAGTCTTTCTAGCATTTGGTCTATGAATGGTAAAGGAAAATGATCCTTTCTGGTGGCTGTATTGAGCCTTCTGTAGTCAATACACATACGCCACCCTGTGACTGTTCTTGTAGGAACCAGTTCATTCTTTTCATTATGAACCACTGTTATGCCTCCTTTCTTGGGGACAACATGGACAGGGCTCACCCAGGGGCTGTCAGAAATAGGATAAATAATCCCAGCCTCTAGTAACTTAGTGACCTCTTTCTGCACCACCTCCCTCATGGCTGGATTTAGCCGCCTTTGTGGTTGAACCACTGGCTTAGCATCATCCTCCAATAGGATCTTGTGCATGCATCTTGCTGGGCTAATGCCCTTAAGATCACTTATGGACCACCCAAGAGCTGTCTTGTGTGTCCTTAGCACTTGAATTAGTGCTTCCTCTTCCTGTGGATTTAAAGCAGAGCTTATGATCACTGGAAAAGTGTCACCTTCTCCCAGAAATGCGTATTTCAGGGATGGTGGTAGTGGCTTGAGCTCTGGTTTAGGAGGTTTATCTTCTTCTTGAGGAATTTTCAGAATTTCTTTTATTTCCTTTAGTTCCTCCAGATTAGGCTGAACATCTTTAAAGATGTCATCTAGCTCTGATTCAAGATTTTCAGTCATATTGACCTCCTCCACCAAAGAGTCAATAATATCAGTGCTCATGCAGTCATTTGATGTGTCTGGATGCTGCATAACTTTGACAACATTCAACTTGAACTCATCCTCATTGACTCTAAGGGTTAATTCCCCTTTTTGGACGTCAATGAGGGTCCGTCCAGTTGCTAGGAAAGGTCTTCCTAGAATGAGAGTTGCACTCTTGTGCTCCTCCATTTCCATCACTACAAAGTCAGTTGGAAAGGCAAATGGCCCAACCTTGACAATCATGTCCTCAATTATGCCTGATGGATATTTAATGGAGCCATCAGCAAGTTGGAGGCACATCCGGGTTGGTTTGACTTCTTCAGTCAACCCAAGCTTTCTGATAGTGGATGCAGGTATTAGATTGATGCTTGCTCCAAGGTCACACAGGGCTGCCTTGGTGCAAGCACCTTCTAATGTGCATGGTATCATAAAGCTTCCTGGATCTTGAAGCTTTTCTGGTAAGCTTTCCAGGATGACTGCACTGCATTCTTCAGTGAGAAATACTTTTTCAGTTTCTCTCCAATCCTTCTTATGACTTAAGATCTCTTTCATGAACTTAGCATAAGAAGGTATTTGCTCAAGTGCCTCTGCAAACGGAATCTTTATTTCAAGAGTCCTTAGGTAGTCTGCAAAGCGGGCAAATTGCTTATCCTGTTTCGCTTTGCGGAGTTTCTGAGGATAAGGCATCTTGGCTTGATATTCTTCAACCTTAGTTGCTGCAGGTTTATTCCTTACAGAAGTGGTTGAAGAAGCTTGCTTAAGGGGGTTGCCATCAGCACTTGCAAGTGTCTGACCCCTTTGTGGCGTTTGAACGCTAGACTTGGCTACCCATTGGGCGTTTAACGCCAACTTTTCTCCCTTTTCTGGCGTTTGAACGCCAGAACTGGGCAGGGAATGGGCGTTTAACGCCAGTTTTCCCCCCTTTTCTGGCGTTTGAACGCCAATAGTATTCCTCTCTGGACTCTTACTGTCCTTAGAGGGATTTTGGATAGTAGTTTGGCTATCCTCTGTCAATTGTTCCTTATTTGACTTTTTGCTCTTTTGAGTGGTGTTGTTCAGTGTCTTCCCACTCCTCAGTTGAACTGCTTGACACTCTTCTGTTATCTGTTTAGATATCTGCTGTTTTGCTTGATTCAACTGCAGTTCTATGTTCTTGTTAGCAACTTTAGTTTCATAGAGCATCTCTTTAAATTCTGCTAACTGTTCTGTCATCAGGAGCAATTGTTGATTAAGCTCAATCATCTGTTCTTGAGGATTAGGATCAGTGACTACTGCCATGACTTCCTCTTTTGGGGAGAACTCATTGCTAGAGTACAAATATTGGTTTCTAGCAACAGTGTCTATAAGCTCTTGAGCCTCTTCAATTGTCTTCCTCATGTGTATAGATCCACCAGCTGAGTGGTCTAAAGACATCTGAGCTTTTTCTGTAAGCCCATAGTAGAAGATGTCTAACTGTACCCACTCTGAAAACATTTCAGAGGGGCATTTTCTTAGCATACCTCTATACCTCTCCCAGGCATTGTAAAGGGATTCATTATCCTCTTGTTTAAAGCCTTGGATGTCCAGCCTTAGCCGTGTCATTCTCTTTGGAGGGTAAAAATAATTCAGGAATTTGTCTGATAACTGTTTCCATGTCTTTATGCTTGCTGTAGGTTGGTTATTTAACCACCTTTTAGCTTGATCTTTTACAGCAAATGGAAACAGTAATAGTCTGTAGACATCCTGATCCACCTCTTTATCATATACTGTGTCAGCAATTTGTAAAAACTCTGCCAGAAACTCAGTAGGTTCTTCCTGTGGAAGACCAGAATACTGGCAATTTTGCTGCACTATGATAATGAGTTGAGGATTTAGCTCAAAGCTGCTTGCTTTGATGGGAGGTGTGCAGATGCTACTCCCATATGCAGCTGTAATGGGGTTAGCATATGACCCCAGAGTCCTTTTGGACTGATTAATCCCACTTAAGTCCATAATGGACAAAAGGGAAGTGATAATGATTGCAAAGAGATAAATTTTGTTTGTTTTTTTTTTTTGAATAACCGAAAAAATATAAATAAAATAAAACAAAAGGAAAATAAAATAAAAATTCGAAAATCAAAAAGAAAATAAGATCAAAGCAAATTGAGAACTGAATCAATTAGTTAATTAAAAAGATTTTGAAAACAGCAATTAAAAAGATATGATTGAAAAATTTTTATGAAAAAGATTTGATTTTTGAAAAGAGGAAAGAGAAAAACAACAAAAAGACACCAAACTTAAAATTTTTAGAAAATCAAACACTAATTTTCGAAAATTTTTAAGGGAAAAACACACAGAGGACACCAAACTTAGAATTTTTATGAATCAAAAAGGGACTAAGAATATGCAAAAATCGAAAATTAAAAGAAAAGCAAAAGCATGCAATTGACACCAAACTTAAAATATGAAACTAGACTCAAATAAAAGACTCTAAACCAACAAAAATAAAACAGTCCTAATCTAAGCAACAAGATAAGCCGTCAGTTGTCCAAACTCAAACAATCCCCGGCAACGGCGCCAAAAACTTGGTGCACGAAATTGCAATAACACTTTTGCAATCCCGCACAACTAACCAGCAAGTGCACTGGGTCGTCCAAGTAATACCTTGCGTGAGCAAGGGTCGATCCCACGGAGATTGTCGGCTTGAAGCAAGCTATGGTTATCTTGTAAATCTTAGTCAGGATATCAGAAATTATCAGGATTGATTGTAAAAAACAAAAGAACATGAAAAAGGTACTTGTTTTGCAGTAATGGAGAATAGGCTGAGGCTTTGGAGATGCTCCATCTTCCGAATCTCTGCTTTCCTACTGTCTTCTTCATCAAACACGCAAGGCTCCTTCCATGGCAAGCTGTATGTAGGGTTTCACCGTTGTCAGTGGCTACCTCCCATCCTCTCAGTGAAAATACGTCCCGATGCTCTGTCACAGCATGGCTAATCATCTGTCGGTTCTCGTTCAGGCCGGAATAGAATCCAGTGATTCTTTTGCGTCTGTCACTAACGCCCCGCCTTCAGGAGTTTGAAGCACGTCACAGTCATTCAATCATTAAATCCTACTCAGAATACCACAGACAAGGTTTAGACCTTTCGGACTCTCTTGAATGCCGCCATCAGTTCTAGCTTATACCACGAAGATTCCGATTAAAGAACCCAAGAGATATCTACTTAATCCAAAATAGAACGGAGGTGGTTGTCAAGCACATGTTCATAGTTGAGAATGATGATGAGTGTCACGGATCATCACATTCATCCGGGTTAAGAGCAAGTGATATCTTAGAATGGAAGCAAGCATGATTGAATAAGAAACAGTAGTAATTGCATTAATCCATCAAGACACAGCAGAGCTCCTCACCCCCAACCATGGGGTTTAGAGACTCATGCCGTGGAAGGTACACCAAGAAATGTGTAAAAATGTCATGAGGTCATAAGGTACTGATACAATGTCAAAAGATCCTATTAATAGTAAACTAGTGACCTAGGGTGTACAGAAATGAGTAAATGACATAAAAATCCACTTCTGGGTCCACTTGGTGTGTGCTTGGGCTGAGCAATGAAGCATTTTCGTGTAGAGACCTTTTCTGGAGTTAAACGCCAGCTTTCATGCCAGTTTGGGCGTTTAACTCCAAGTTTTATGCCAGTTCCAGCGTTAAACGCTGGAATTTCTGAGGCCGAATTGCTACGCCGGTTTGGGCCATCAAATCTTGGGCAAAGTATGGACTATCATATATTGCTGGAAAGCCCAGGATGTCTACTTTCCAATGCCGTTGAGAGCGCGCCAATTGAGCTTCTGTAGCTCCAGAAAATCCACTTCGAGTGCAGGGAGGTCAGAATCCAACAGCATCTGCAGTCCTTTTCAGTCTCTGAATCAGATTTTTGCTCAGAACCTTCAATTTCAGTCAGAAAATACCTGAAATCACAGAAAAACACACAAACTCATAGTAAAGTCCAGAAAAGTGAATTTTAACTAAAAACTAATAAAAATATACTAAAAACTAACTAAATCATACTAAAAACACACTAAAAACAATGCCAAAAAGCGTACAAATTATCCGCTCATCAACCATCAGAGCCATCTGAGGAGGAGGCGGATGAGCACGAGGAGGAGACCCATTCATAGAAAGAGGCTGCGCAGACAGGCACAGAGCAGGCTGCACCCCAGCAGGAGGACCCACCTCAGATTCAGGCTGCAGATCCAGAGATTCCTATCCAGTCAGCACCTCCTCTGCAGCAGGCAGATCCTCAGACCACCACCACAGAGACTCCAGCTACACATCCTTCCAGTGATGACACCCTTCACACCCTGCTTGAGTGAGCATCAGGGACGATGCTTTGTTTTAAGTGTGGGGAGGTCGCCATCTCTGGCGTATTTTTTTTGGTGAACCACTACAGACCCTTCTATTTTATTTTTATTTTGGCTATTTTTCTGTATTTTTCTCTTTATTTTTATTTTCTGAGTACTTATACATTGCTACTTTCATGTATTTTTACTCTATTTTCTGCATTTTGCACTTTAGTTCATATTTTAGCCATTTAGTTTAGTCTGCTGTTCTAACTTATTAGTTATAGAATATGTGGATCAATTAGTATAGTTTACCCTTTTAGCATATAACAGTTTAATTTGGTCAAAAATAAAAGGAGTAAGCTAGAGACTTCAAAAATATCCACACACCTTGTATATATAGTATTACATGTTAGTTAGTTAACAACATTTCATCAAGGAGAAACACTAAAACTTTAAAAGCCACCCAAAATAAATTTTACATTGAGAATAATGGGAAATTTTAATTTTCACTTGCATGACATATATGAATGATATATGATTTTTGAGCTAGAGAACACACAGCCTGTGAGTTTTGAGCTTAATTGTATGGTTACATTCAAACCATAATTTTATTCCTGTGTGTTTCGCTTCTTTTTTATTCTGATGTTCTTTACTTTGTTTTAATCTATATGTCCACTTATAGAATATAGATACATACCAAGAAAGTGATTGAGGCCATTGTTTGATTTTAGCTCACTGTTCCGAAATTAGCCTACCTTTTACATCACCCTTGTTAGCCCCCTTGAGCCTTTTAATCCCCTCTTGTTCTATAACCACAGTACTAGCCTTAAGCAGAAAAACAAAATAAAAAAATCCCAACTTGAATCCTTGGTTAGCTTAAGATAGAAATTGTGTATTGAGTAAGTGTGGGAACCTTATGGGAACATGGATGATAAACACAAAGGGTAGGAAGTTGAAAAGAATAAAATGATTCAAAATAAAAATTTTGGGAAGCATGCTCATGTGAAATAAAAATAATTAAATTACCATGTGCATCAAAAAAAATTTTAATTTTCAGTATTTAAATAAAGGGGATACAAAAGAATTCCCCAATTGCAAAATAAAGTGATGCATATGGGACAAAGTTAAAACTAATGCATGAGCATGTAACATGAAAAGTGGGAAAATTGGGTAAATAGGTAAAGACATTTTTGCTTTACAAAGTATGTATGTTAGGTGAGATCTTAGACTAATCAAGGATTCACTTAATTAGCTCACTTAGCCTTATACATATACCCTTACTTTTACCTTGGCCCCATTACAACCTTAATTAAAGACCTCATGATTTTTGTATGCCTGTATTCTATAATTGTTGATTGGTTAGATGAAGAACAAAGTTACAGAAATTAAGGATAAAAAAAAGAAGAATAGAGTGATTAACCCAATAAACACTGAGTGACTAGAGAGTAAACACAAAATCCAGTGAGGGTTCAATAACTCATCAACATATATCTCTGCTTAATTTGTTAATTGTCTTGCAAGTTTATAAAATATTTTTCTTCCCATCTCAATTGTAAAAGTGCTTTAACATTATCTAAGGTTGGCTATGTATATATGATTCCTTGAGAATGTGAATTAATTTAACTACATGTAAGCTTTATATATGAGTGAATAAAGAATTAGAATTGCATGATTCATTTAGGTAGTTGCATTTAGAATAGATTGCATTGCATGAGATTCCACCACTTTAACCTTACCTTACTCTTATTCTTGGATTTAGCATGAGGACATGCTATTGTTTAAGTGTGGGGAGGTTGATAAACCCATATTTTATGATATATTTTGTGCCTAATTTGAGTGATTTATTCAATCTTTCACTCACTTATTCATGTTAATTGCATGGTTTTACTTTCCCTTCCTTATTATGTGATGTGTGTGAAAAACATGTTTTCCATGCTTTAAAAATTAATTATTTTAATTATCCCTTTTATTACCATTCGATGCCGTGATTCGTGTATTGAGTAGTTTCAGATCTTCTAAGGCAGGAATGACTTAAAGGATGGAAAGGAAACATACAAAAATGGAAGGAAAGCATAAAACGGAGTTTTTGAAGAAACTGGCAGCGACGCGATCGCATGGACGACGCGGCCGCGTGCCAGCGCGAAGAGCGCGCGACGCGAACGCGTGACTGACGCTATCACGCGCCTTGAGCGAAATGCATATGACGCAGACGCATGACTGACGTGACCGCGTGACACGAAAAGCTCCAGATGACGCGATCGCGTGACCCACGCAGACGTGTGACAGAGGCCACGCACCAGAAATTACAGAAAACGCTCCCAGCGATTTCTGAAGCCTTTTTGGCCCAGATCCAAGTACAGAAAGCACATATTTGAGGTTATAAAGTGTGGGAATGCATCCATTCAAAAGAGAGCTCGCCAATTTAGTTACTTTCCATGAATTAGATTTAGTTTTGAGGGAGGTTCTCTCCTCTCTCTTTAGGATTAAGATTTAGATTTAGGATTTTATTCGCTTTCAGGATTATCTTTTCTATCAGTTTCAATATTCCTTTTATTTCCTTTTTCAATTTAATTTATGAATTCTTCTATGTTACAGATTATTATTTGAATTAATGTTATTTGAGGTATTTCAGTTTATTATTGCTTTCTTTTAATTATGCTACTATTGCTTTCAATCTGAAGACATTTTTATTCCAGTAGATTTACTTTTTCCCTTTTTGGTCTTGGTTAAGAAATCAGTAACTCAGGAGTTATCAAACTCAACATAATTGATAATTGTTATCTTGCTAATTGAACTGAACTTCAATAATCCCAACCTTTTCTTAGGAAATAAATAGGATTCGAAGATCAAACTAATTAGTCGCTTGACTTTCCTTTGCTTTAGTAAAGGTTAACTAAGTGGAATTAAGATTAAATTTTCATTATCATTGATGGAAGTTGGTTGGGTTATTTGAAGAGTTATTTTGTGGGTAGAATATGGATGTGAAAAAATTATTTTGTGGTTTTCTGTATGGATTGTTGTTAGTGGGGTGATGGTTTTGGTTGCTTATGTTGCGAAAGTTATTGGGATTGGAGTTCTTCTGCCATTGGTTTTGATTGTCTCCCCACCTCAAGTTGGGATGGTTCCTCCATCAGGAATTGTATGTGTCCCCATAGAGATCATGGTGGAAAGTGCTTGTGTTGTGCATATATTGGACTTGCTCAGGCTGCTGCTCATTGTTGTATGCTTCAAAGCTTTCTTCATTTTGACCCCATGGGTTTGAAGCTTGGCTTGTTGTACTGATTACAGCTAATTGAAGTTCATCCATCCTTTGTGCCATCATTTCCATCTGCTGTTGGATTTGTTGGTGCATTAGCTTGTTTTGGGCTAGGATAGCATCCACACCCTCAAGCTTGTATACACCTCTCTTTGGAGTTGCTTGTCTCTCTGAGGAGTAGAAGTACTGGTTGTTAGCCACCATGTCAATTAAATCATGCGCCTCCTCCGGAGTTTTCATCATTTGAACTGACCCTCCTGAAGAATAATCCAGTGCCTTTCTTGCTTTCATAGAGAGACCTTCATAGAAGTTCTGGAGCTTCACCCATTCACTGAACATATCTGAAGGACATCTCCTTATCAGTGCTTTAAACCTCTCCCAAGCCTCATACAATGATTTTCCCTCCAATTGTCTGAAAGTTTGCACCTCAGTCTTGAGTTTGATAATTCTTTGAAGGGGGTAGAACTTGGCCAAGAATTTGTTAACCAGGTCATCTCAATTTGTGATGCTCTCCTTTAGGTTAAAAACTTTGAATCTGAAACAAGCATTCCCTTTTGCTATGCATCAATTAACATTGAAAATAGAGAATTAATGAAAACTAAGAATTAACAATAAATCAAATGATACTATGGTTGGGTTGCCTTCCAACAAACGATCTTTTAACGTCATTAGCTTGAAGTGTGGTCCTTGAATTTTCTTCCCCTTCTTCCAGTTGGTTAAGAAAAATGACTTTAGTAGACATGAGGAGAAAAAAGATACCCACCAAAAATCAATTCCCAAATATCTCTCTGATTCAATAGGACCAAGAAAAGCATATTCAAGTGTTGGGGGGAGAGACTTCAATTCAAATGTGGGTGACGCATTAAAATTTTTCTTTCCAAGAGGTTGCATGCATAGAGTTAAAAGGACTTGTATGCTGATGACAGGAAATTTGCACAACACAAATTCCTTCGGCAAGTGTACTGAATCACCAAGTAATAACTCACTGTTGAGTGAGGTCGATCCCACAGGGATTGATGGATTAAACAACTTTAGTTAGGTGATTTATCTAGTCAAGCAAATATTTGATGGTTTTGTGTAATTGAGTAAATAATATTGTGATTCACAAAGAAAGTAAATTGTGGTAAATGGCAAAGCCTTGTCCCACTAAGTGGGGTCGGCTACATGAATCAGACGACGCCATTGTGCTCTGTCATGTATCATGTCTACAGAGAGACCATTTACATGTAGATCACGTTTGACCACCTCATGGATGGTCTTCTTAGGTCTTCCTCTGCCTTTCGCCCCTTGTCCATCTTCCATCTCATCCACCCTCCTGACTGGATATTCTATCGGTCTTCTTCTCACATGTCCAAACCACCTGAGACGTGATTCAACCATCTTTTCCACAATGGGTGCTACTCCAACTCTCTCCCTTATATCTTCGTTCCTTATTTTATCCAATCGCGTATGACCACTCATCCATCTCAACATCTTCATCTCTGCCACACTCAGCTTACTTAAATGACAAGAAATTAAAGAGTTGAAACTTAAATGACAAGAAAGTAAAAGCAAGAATGTAAATAGCAACGAAAGGTAAATTGCTTGAAATGTAAATGGGTTTTGGGTGCTGGGAATTAAAGATAACAAGAAATTCAAAGCAATTGAAATGAAGAACAACAATGGGTGAAATTTATTAAGGATTGGAGATATTGTAATCCTTCATGAATCAATGGGTCTCAACTTCATTCTTAATCATATGAAGTAGATCTATGGCGGATTGTAAATAATTGAGTTCCAATTCCTCGGCAACCTAATTTCTCTTAACACAATCAATTGCCAATTCCTTAATCTAATTGTTCATGAGAAGAGGTTAAGTTCGAATTTCTAATCCATAAGCCACACAACCCTTAGGATCTCAATTCAAAAGAGGTTATATGTCACGTACCAACTAAGAATGTATTGATCAAAAGAGTTATGAGGGAGAAGCTTCAAACTGAATCCTATGATTCCTTTTTCAATGCTCACGTAGAGATTCAAGTAGATCCAAATCCCCTTCCGATAGTGAATGGATCTATGAAGCACAAAAGCTTTCCCTTAACTACAACAAGCGGATTGAAAAGAAGAAGAAGAATTGCATTAATTCATTTGAATTGCAATAGAGATCCTCCCTCTAATAATGTAGGGTTTAGTTCATCATTGCTTTGGAAAACTCGGAAAGAAGAATAAAGTACATGAAAAGTAAAACTAAGTACCAAAAAGAAAGAAAAATAGTCAGAATTTTCCAATTCAAATCCTCTCATCTCTAAGTCCCTTCTTTTTTTAAGTTCAAAACTCTTCCTATATATACTACTCTTCTGATCTTCAAATGAGTCTTCAAGTACTTGGATGTGGGCCTTTGGCCTTAGTTGAAGCAAGTTAGGAGTTACTTAGACCCCTTCTGACGTTAACGCTGGCGTTAGCTCACTAACACTTTCATACTTGCATGAGTGCCCCCTGAAACTGGCGTTGGTACTGGCGTTAACATCATTGCTAACGCCAAATTCTCTTCCAAGCTGGCGTTAATACTGGCGTTAGTGGGCCAACGCTGCCACTAACGCCAACGCCTGTTGTGCGTACGCATGTTGACTTGTGCGTCTAAAACCCCTAAACCCCTAAAACCTAAACCCCAGACCCTACACCCTAGACCCTAGACCCTAGACTCTAGACCCTAAAACCATAAACCTTAAACCCTAAAACCCTAAAACTCTAAACCCCTAAAACCCTAAACCATAAAACCCTAAAACCTTAAACCCTAAATCATAAAACCCTAACCCCTACACCCTAACCTCTAACCCCTAAACCCTTAACCCCTGAAACCTTAAACCCTAAACCCCTGAACGCCTAAAACCCTAAACCCCTAAAAACCCTAAAACCTTAAACCCCTAAAAACCCTAAAAACCCTAAAACCAGAAAATCCTAAACCCTAAACCCTAAAACCTAAACCCTAAACCCAAAGCTATAAGACCTAAACCCTAAACCCTAACCCCTAAACCCTAAACCCTAAACCCTAAACCATAAGCCCTAAGCCCTAAGCCCTAAGCTCTAATCCCTAAGCCATAAGCCCTAAGCCTGAAACCATAGAAGATCTTAGAAAAACCTTAAAAAAACCCTCGAAAACCCTAAAAAACCATAGAAAACCTTAGATAAACCTAAAAACCCTAGAAAACCCTAAAAAAACCCTAGAAATCCTAAAAAACCCTAAAATACCCTAGCAAAACCCTAGAAAATCCTACAAAACCCTAGGAACACCCTAGAAAATCCTAGAAAATCCTAAAAAATCCTAAAAAACCTAACAAATCCTACAAAAACCTTAGAGAAAACCTTAGAGAACCCTAGAAAACCCAAGAAAATCTTAGAAAACACTAAAAAACCCTAGAAAATCTTAAGAAAACCCAAGAAAATCATAGAAAAACATAGAAAACCTAAGAAAAAATAAACAACCCAAGAAAAGTACTAGAAAATCCTAGAAAAGCCTTAAAAAATCCTAGAAAACCCTAGAAAACCCTAAAAAAACCTAAAACCCCTTAAAAAACCTAGAAAACCCTAGAAACCCCCTAAAAATCCCTAGAAAACCCTAAGAAAATCCTAAAAAACCTTAGAAAAACATAGAAAACACTGGAAAACATTAAAACCCTAGAAAAACCCTAAAAAAGCCCTAAAACCCTAGAAAAACCCATGAACACCCTAACAAACTCCTAGAAAATCCTCGAAAAATCTAGAAATCCCTAAAAACCCTAGAAAAAGTCTAGAAAATTCTAAAAAACCCTCGAAAATCTTAGAGAACACTAGAAAACCATAAAAAACTCTAGATAACCATAGAAAATTCTAGAAAATCCTAAAAAACCCTAAATAACCCTTAAAGACCCTAGAAAACTCTAGAAAACCCTGGAAAACCCCTAGAAAACCATAGAAAATCCTAGATAAATCTAAAAAAACCTAGAAAACATTAGAAAAATTCTAGAAACCCTAGAAAACCCTAAAATACCCTAGCAAAACATTAGAAAACCCTACAAAACCCTAGGAAGACCCTAAAAAACCCTAGAAAAACATTAGAAAACCCAAAGAAAATCCTAGAAAAATCCTTGAAAAACTTAGAAAACCCTAGAAAAAATCTAAAAAACCCTAGAGAACCCTAAAAACCCTCGAAAATCCTAGAAAACCATAAAAAACCTAGATAACGCTAGAAAAATTTATAAAACTCTAGAAAACCTTAGAAAACCATAGAAAACCCAAAGAAAATCATAGAACCCCTAGATAAACTTAGAAATTCCTAGAAAAAACTTAGAGAACCCTAAAAAAACCAAGAAAATCCTAGAAAAAATCCTAGAAAATCCTAGAAAAACCCTAAAAAACTTTTAAAAAACCCTTAAAATCCCTAGAAAACCCTAGAAAATCCTAAAAAAACCTAGATAAACCTCGAAAAACACTAGAAAATCCTAAAATACCATAGAACAACCTTAGAATACCCTAGAAAATCTTAAGAAAATCCTAGAAATCTTAAAAACTGCTAGAAAATCCTAGGAAACCCTAGAGAACCCTAGAAAACACAAGAAAATCCTAGAAAACCCTAAAAACCCAAGAAAACCCTAAGAAAATCCTAGAAAAGCCCTAAAAATTCTAAAAAAACCCTAGAAAAATCCTAGAAAATCCAAAAAAAATCTTAAAAAACCCTTGAAAAACCTAGAAAACCCTAGAAAAAACCTAAAAAGCCCTAGAGAATCCTAAAAACCCTCAAAAACCCTAGAAAACCATAAAAAACCATAGATAACGCTAGAAAAATTTAGAAAGCTCTAGAAAACCCATAGAAAACACTAAAAAACCCTTAGAAAACCCTAGATAACCCTAGATAACCCTAAAAAATCCTAGAAAAGCCTTAGAAAACCTTAGAAAAACCCAAGAAAATCCTAAGTACCCTAGAAAACCCTAAAAACCTCTAGAAAACCCTAGAAAAACATAGAAAACCGTAAAAAAAATAAAAAACCCTAGAAAACCCTAGATAACCCTAGAAAAGCCCAAAAAAACCCTAGAAAATCCTAAAAAACCTAAGGAATTCTAAGAAAACGCTTAAAAAACTCTAGAAAAAGCCTAGAAAAGCCTAAAAATCCCTCGAAAACCCTAGAGAACACTAGTAAATCATAAAAAACCCTAGATAATCTTAGAAAACTCTAGAAAACCCTAGATAACCGTAGAAAACATAGAAAACCCTAGAAAAACATAAAAAAATCCTAAAAAATCCCTAGAAAACAGTACAAAATCCAAGAAAAGCCTTAAAAACCCTAGAAAAATCCTAGAAAACTCTAAGAAAATCCTAGAAAACACTTGAAAAAACTAGAAAACCCTAGATAAACCTAGAAAAAAACCTAGAGAACCCTAGAGAACCCTAGAAAATCCTAGAAAAAAAGCCTAAAAAATCCTAGGAAAACCTTAAAAAACCTTAGGAAACCCTTAAAAACTCTGGATAAACCTAGAAAATCCTAGGAAAATCCTAAAAAACCCTAAAAAAACCCTAGAGAACCCTAAAAACCCTTGAAAATCCTAGAAAACCCAAGAAAACCCTTGAAAACTCTAGAATACCCTAGAAAAACCCTAAGAAAATCATAGAAAACCGAAGAAAACCCTTGAAAACTCTAGAAAACCCTAGAAAATCCTAGAAAAACCCTAGAAAAACTACAGAAAATCCTAAGAAAATCATAGAAAACCTTAGATAAACCTAAAAGTATAACATTAAATATGAAGTGAATGATAAAAGATATTGTATTATATAAATTTAAGAATAAATTACCATTTGTACCTATGAAAGATACTGACGCTGACAAATGTACTCATATAAGAATAAAACGACAATTATAACTACGGAAGATAGCTTATGTGTGCCAAAAGTACCCTAACTGATCAATTGCATAACCAACATTCGGATACTTTTGGCACACGAAGGCCATCTTCCGTGGTTACAATTGTCGTTTTATTCTTATATGGGTACATTTGTCAGTGTCTGTAACTTTCATGGATACAAATGGTAATTTGTTCTAAAATTAATTTAAAAAACATATATACAATGTAAGAAGCAAATAAACATATAATAATTTTATTTTGTGCGAAACAAAAATTCATATAAAAAATATTTATATAATTTTTTTATTAACAATTTTTTATTAAAATATGTTACTTTACTATATTTAAAATATATTATTTGAAATAATTATATTATTTTAGTTAATATATATTACTTAAAAGAATATTTAAAATTTATTATTCTGTATTAAAAATATATTATTAGTTTTTCTTAAAATAATTTTTTTTTGTTCAAATACTATGACAAAAAAATTTTACGTAACTGCAATTTTTCAATAAATATTATATAAGTTAATAAAAGAAATAAGTACTTTTTTTCCAAAAATAGGAAGACTCAAATCCACGACCTTTTAAATGAGTATGAGAAGACTATATCATTTAAATTATAGCTCCTTAGCAAAGAAAGAAATACTCTTAAATCTTAATTATATAATAAATAGAATAATTATTTATTAGGCTCATTCTTATACAAATAAAAATTTTTCTTAGTTTTATATCTATAATATTTTATACCAATTAGCTTTAAAGTTTAATTATTTTTTGAATAAACTAATTAAAAAAGTAATACAAATAATTGTTTAAATATAATTGTATTTAAATTTTCATTCTATTACGTACACGTTGAGGATAATTTGAAATAAAAGATTATGGACTTGTTGTTTAAATATTTTGTGTTTGGAGTTAGCCAACCAGTGGCGGCGACAGACAGGCTTCTTCCTCTTCTATGGCAGCGATTTTTCAAGCTTTGAAGGTCATTCATGGCAGAGGTGGAAGGGAGGTAGGTGGGTTCAAGAGCGTCAAAATTTGTGGCTAGCCAGAATGATATTGGAAGCACCGCCAGCAATGAAGATACTTAAACGAGGTGTAAAGGTTGTCCTGTGTTAAACGAGGGAATTACTTTTTTGTCGGTGTCAATTTGTTTATTCAGCCCATAACAAAAAAATAATAACAGTAATAAATAAATTTAATTTACCTGATAACTTTTGATAGTAGGTTAACTTTTAAAGAGTACTGCACTCTTTACTTTACCTGGAGTACACTAGCTTTCGCCTAGTTTCATACCTATATTGAAATCAAATATTTTACCATGGTTGGTTCAACGCAAGGTTGCGAGAATCGGACCGGTCAATAAACCGGTAAAATTACTGGTTTACTAGTTCAATGGTTCGACCGGAATTTAACCAATTTAATTAAATTATTAAAAATTTAAAGAAAAAGGCAGTTTATGCTGTCACTGCTGTAGATTCGTAGCAGTTGCAAAGACTTCTAAAACCACTATAGGCCTCAACTACAAATGTGTAATGCAATTTAAAACACTGAACTAAAAAAGTATTATCAGTTGAATCTTTCATACACAACAAGGTTTGCTGCCAAGCTTTGCTATACAATAAAAACTATGTGCTTCTCATTGGCATTTATACACATGGTTGATTAAAGAGAGTTAGTGCCTTGCTATGTTGGAGCATTTTCTCATCCTCCTACCTTTTATGCACTGTCACTCTTAAACCTTCTCTCTAATTAAATAGCTTTTTCACTCATTAATTTATAGCATCTCATTTTTACTTAATCATTTTAGTATGTCCTAGAACCACTATAAATCAGGTATTTGAAATTGATTTACTGGGATTTCTATTTTCAGAAAAAGCAAACAATAACCATTATCACATTGTCATTACAAGCCTCAATCAGAACCATTCATATGACAAAACTTTGCAACAATTTTATCCACAATTCCAGTACTAGCTAGAAACTCCCCAGATGATCAGAATAATGAACCAGCAATATCCCATCTCCCCCTCACCCCTCTTCACAGCAACTAAGATAAACACCGCACATGATCAAATTCATAAGCATAAAAAGATTCGAAGTTTACAGCAATTCCAGCAACATTTAGAATTCAGGATCCAAATTCTATTCAGCATTACAAAATTAACAAAATAAAAAACTGAAGAACTATGCGAAAATACATCTAATTAATAAAATAAAAAATTAACTGAAATAAAAAACTGAAGAACTCACTGCATCTTCATATAGTTAACAAAATAAAAAAAAATTAATTGAAAAATTGAAGAACTCACTGCGTCAAAGAGAAGAAAGAAGGTCCAGAGTCCACGGCGGCAGAAGTGATGCTTGGTAGGACAGAGGTGGCCGACGACAGAAGCTTCGAAGTTCGAACTAACCAGCCGACGACGACGATGACAGAATCTTCAAATCGTGCTTCCGATGACAGAAGGTTCGAAGTTCAGACGAACAGACGACGACTACGCCGATTGAAGCTTCAAACCGCGACGGTGCCAACCGCTGGTGGTCATTGCCGGCGTCGATTAGGCTAGGGATGGTGGAGTTCCTTCTGGCTTCTGCAGTTCTGCTCGTTGAAGGAAAGGGAAGTTAGGGTTGAGACTTGAGAGAGGGCTGGGAGGCGTGGTGACTTCGTTGGGTTAGCTAGGGGAGGGGTTCTTTCCTTTTTATCAGCGTCAGAAACGACGCCGTTTTGGAAAATGTAAAGAAACCGGGACTAAAAAATCCGCCCGGTTCGTCCGGTTTGTCAGTTAAACTGCCAGTTCGACCATTTTTTATTGGTTATTTATAGGACGGTTCTGACGTTCAACCGAACCGACTAGATGATCGGTTTTCGGTTAATTCAGTTGAACCGACCAATTCGGTCCGATTTTTAGAACTTTGGTTCAACATGAGATATTGTATACTTTCAATCATAAATACTAAACTTTAAATCATAAGTCTTAAATTTTAAATCCTAACTCTTAAATAGTAAAACATAAATCTTAGAGTTTAGAGTTTGGAGGTTTGGGTGTAAGGTCTAAGGTTCAGTATTTGGAATTCAGAGTTTGAGGTTTAGGGTTTGGGTTACGAGGATTCGAGGCTCAGGGTCCAAGGCCAAGAGTCCAGGGTTTTGGTTTTTGGGTTTCGGATTTTGGAGCTAGGGTGTGGTTTAGAGTTTAGGGTTTCAATTCTATTGAAGAATCATATTTCGATTAAACGAGATATCTAAAATATACACAGATTAAATCATTAAATGTGGTAAGGTATAAATGACTAAATGATCACCTAATAATTTGTGAAATCTTGTAAATATCTAGTAAATGACCTAAAAGTCTTTGAAAAAGGTGCAAATTAAGCTAGATACAACAAAGGAGGTACATTGTTTTCTAATACACTTAGGTAGCGTTTGTTTTCGGGGGCAGGACACGGAGACATGGATAACACTTGTTTAAAAAGTGTTTGGAAGCAGAAACATGGACAGTGGACATATTGTCTCTGAGACAGTTTTTTATACTTTTGTGTCCACTCTTTCACGAAGGACAATGATGGACACGGAATTTGGAAGAGTGGACACGGACAATTTTATAAATTTTGTTTTTCTTTTTTTCCACTATTACCCCTTTTTATTTTTCCTATTGCGTTGTTCAGAGATACTTTTTGTTCCTGTTCTTCCTCTATCTCTTTCTTTTCCAGGTACTCTCTCCTTTTTGTAGAATTTTTTATTGGGGGTAGATAATTCTTTTCTTTTTATCGTTTTACTTCAATACTATTTTAACCTTATATTATATTATTTGATTTGTAATAAAAATAATAACAAAAATAATTAATCTTAAAACTTTTGAAAGATAAATATTAGCAAAAGTAAAATTGATCTTTTAAAATGCTAAAAAATAATTTATAAATTATAATTGATTTTATATAATTTAAAGAAAAATCAGTTTTTTATAAAGAAAAGTAAGTTTTTAGATAAAAAAAATTAGTTTTTTTTTAAATAAAAATAGATTTTTATATGCAAAAACTAATTGTTTTTTCATGTAAAAATGGATTTTTTTTTAAATTAATTTTTTATTTAAAATTAATTTAGCTTATTAACTTAAACAAAATTTTTTATTAATTAAACTCAAATTTATTTTTTTGTTAATCTTAACCATATGTATTCCTACATATTAATAATAAATTTTAAAATAAAATAATTATATTTATAAATTTTATTTTAATATAAATACTAATATATTTTTTATTAAAATTTTTTGCCTCTTCAAATATTTTTTTCAAGTTTCGTCTGTACTCCTACGTACTCTCATTTTTTATTAAATTAATTTGTATTGATGTAGAAAATTTGGAATTACATGACTATTTTAGTCATTTCATATAATATTTTAGTCTTGTCCATGTGTATCCAAACATAATACTAGACATTACATTAGTGTCTTGTCCATCATATCCAAACACAATACACAAAAGATAATTTTTAGTGTCTCCGTCCTATTGTCTCCGTTTTAGTGTCATGTTCTGTCCTGTCTCTAAAAACAAACGCAGCCTTAGTTCGCTATAAAATGTTATTTTATTTATTTAGGCATGGGAGAGTCTTTTTGGATATCAACTAGGAATTGATCCTCTCATTTTTTTAATATATCAATTGAGAGGGTAAAGTGTGATTTTTAATATATATTTTTTTAATTTTTAAAAAATTTAACTATCAGATATATATTTGATACAAATCGAAAACTTTTGAGATAAAATTAAAACAAAAAAATTAAAAATATTATTAAAACTTTTAGCAAATTTCAAATAAAAAAATATGTTTTACTCTTCTTTAATTGATGTTGTAATATAATCTTTTACTATTCAACATTTATTATCATCTAAACATCATATTTTATAATATCAATTGATGAGAACTGAAAAAATTTATTTTTTTATGCATATAAAAGTGAATATTGAACAATAACTATTGGTAGAGTTTAAGATTTTTTAAGATATAATTTAATCATATGATATTGTAAAACACATAGATAACATAATTTCATGTTAGAGTAGATTATCAAAATACTCCTGCAAAATTATTTGTACTAAGATTATAACAACAAGTGCAGTTACTTAATTTGATTTTAATCTTATAAAACACAACTAAGCCAAAATTTTAGGCGACTAACTAAGGATCTTTCTTCTAATCTAACACTCCTCTTTCCAACTCCTTCGAACCTCCCAATCGCTATTGGAGTTATTTGTTTTCAAACACAGATATTACATATAAAGAAATCACAAATAGAATACAGGTACAGCAGATAAACAGGTAACAAGTAGTTTATGTGATCAGTTAGGCATTCCAAACAAAGCACACCAAACAAACACATAGATGCATATGATGTATACCTATCCTATGGCTGATGAGTCTCATCTGTCGGTTATATAGCCTGCTCGACGAATCCTGCTAGCTAACCTTTGGACTATCCCTCTGTCGTGCATCCCAGATTCTCAAATCATACTCATTCATAATCATATAACACACATATGTGTATATCCATGGGGGAGAGCTCATCCGAAAAAGTATAAGCATCCGGCCACACTTACAACATAGGGTCAGCAGAGTATCGAGTTTCAACCTGGAGCACGTGGTGGCGAGCCACTGCTTTTGCCCAGGGAAACTTGTATCTCAGGTATTGGAAGTGTAACAAATCACATAATCATTCAAATTTATGTAATCATTATCAGCCATAATTCATTATTAACATAGCCATCAGGCTCATTACATAAACAGCACTTCCGCCTTTATCATCATTCACTTTACCTCTTTCTTCACCAACAAGTTATCTTCTTCAACAGTCCCTATCATACTCCATTACCCAAAATACATCTATCAGGCTTTAAACAAGAATAACAAAGGTTTGAAAGCTAGAGAAATGGTTTAAAAAGCAAAAATTCATATTTCAGAAAAAACGGGGGTACGCGTACGCGACACCCTGCCCACGTACGCGAGGGTGCAAACCAGAAGTGGAGTCCCGCGCCCCGAGCATGTGACTCGCGTATGCGTGCATAGCATAAGATGCAAAAAGTTGCTATGTCCAAAATTCCTGTTTTGTACACCAAACTTCGGATGCGCATAACTTTTTCGTTTTAAAATATTTTTCATCCGTTCTTCAAACGGTGTAAACCTCTCGGACCAAATTTTCATTCGAGATAAGTTTGATAAAAATCAAATGTCTGGAGACCATGTTATGGTTCGCCGAAGTTGGTCAAAAATCAAATATTTCATTAAAAATGCCAAACCTCAACTTTCAAAACATCTCAATCCCAACCCCTTTAAAACTTACTAAATCTTACCAAAGTGGCTCTAAACCAACCTCAAGTATATTGCAACACTTCTCAACATACCAATTCACCATACCCATCAAGTTTTCAAACCAATAATTCAAGTTCAAAATAGCATTCCAATATACATCATCATCACTTACCAATCTCATATACAGGATTAAACTTCACAATCATTATGGCATCAATCACAACCTCAAAGTTACTGAACATCATACATATCAACCAATCTCAATTATCAACAACATTAATAATTCAATCTTATCTTACGGTTAATTAACCTAAGTTTTCACGACATGTTATATTTTAGTTACAAGAAATCGAAATTATACCTTGGCTGATTCCTCGTTAATCCCGGAACACCTCAAGCATTCACCGTACCACAAGATCCACAACTCCAGCCCTTCACCAACGAAACCCAGGCTCAGAAGTTCAATCTCTAGCTTTCAATTTCTCAATTTGACTCCAATCAATTAACCAATTTCAATCTAACGTCACAATTATCACCACAATCAATATAAAGTTCAGTAATTCAATATTCCATAAAGGGTTTGAGGGTTCTTACCTGACCTACAGCTCAAGTGAGCTAGACCCGCCAATTCTCGCAAGTTAATTTGAATCTAAAACATCAAAACCAACAAAATCTCAACATACACTCATAATTTTTGAAAATTAAAGGGTAGAGTAGCTCAGGTGAAAATGAAGCTTACCTATAAAATTATTCTGATGGATTCATAGAGCTCGACACGGTGGTCACGTAGCTGCAAACGGTGCAATGATATGAGCTCGGAATTGAAAGATATGGCAATTTGAATCTTTGAATGAGGGTTGGATTTGGTTCTTTTCTCCTCCCTTCCCACTTATGTTTTCAGCATGTGTTTCATGGAATTGGGGAAGGAGTAGAGATGATGCTCTTATGTGTTAATGAGTTGGTTGGGCGCAGTTCGCTCGGAATTCTTTAAAATTAGTGTCGAAATTCTTATTTTAATTAACTCTATCTCATTAAACTATAAAATTCATATTTCTAATTTCTTTTATAAAAAATTAATTTATTGACTAATTATTCGTTAATTTTTTGGGATTTATCTCCCATCCATGATGTTTTCTAACTTTCGTTCGTAAAGTACATTGTTGCATGTCAATATATTTATTCTCGTTTATTTTCAAGCATGAAATTCAAAAGAAACCAAAGAACCCGAGCAAGGTAAATACATAAAGCCAGAACTGGGCTAAATGATACATACTAGATATCCACTTGACATAGAAAACGTTATAAAGTTGCACCTAAGTTCCATGTCCTGTTCAACAAAAAAGTCTATAATAAATTATATATACAACTGTATACAATAGGTTTAAGAATGTATTTGTGCCTTTACATGGTAATTGTGACAGCAAACTCCCTCGACAACAAACATTGCAGCTCTTCATACAATACCACTTGACATCTCCACTTCGATGCAGACAAATTTTCACGGTCGATCACCGGGCAGCTTCTGGAATCAGTCGTTGCATCTCTTCTCTGGTTTACTGAAAATATACGATTAAAATCAATTAAATACTAACGAACTCCAATATAGCCAAAACTTTTTCAACGTGGACAAAAGATAGAGATCCTCAGATATATGTTGTTGAACAAAATTAACTATGCAAGTTAGGTAGGGGTTTTCTAGGAAGGTTAACAGCAGGCAATCTTCTGTTTGCGGCTACCGGCTACCAAAGAATATGAAAGGGTTTGACCAACCTACTGTTGCAGCCCACGGTGGTGATGATTATCGGCCCCCTTCACTCAATCGTAGAGAGAGATGACTGGCCCAGATGTGTTGGTCCCAGCAAAGTCGCTGCTAACAAACCCAGCCTGCGTGTCACTATCGGAGCAGCGTAGTGAAGGAATCTCCACGGTTGCATCCGGATCCCCGATAGGTTATCATAGAGCTAACACTAATGTAAAATCCAAAAAATTAGACCAAATTATTAAGGCATAACAGTTAACTAAATCAACTTTAAAATGATTAACCCACCATTTCAGTGTCCATGGAATCTAGGTCATCTACAACTACAGTCGATGACACTAGTGTGCGACGGTCTAGACACGTCGTCCTATTGTGTCCCACCTCCCGGCACAAATGACAACATTGGGTTTTCTTGCCACCATTAGAACTGTTACCCTTCGTCTTGCACCTGCGGGGATTCCATGTTGACGCTGTGCCACCTTTATTGGATGGCCCCTCAGGTGGAAAACTGGTGTCGGCTGCATCTTCGTTCTTGATGTGCTTCAGCATCATGGCAATGTCTCTTGCAAATTGGAACTTTTGAGTGCTGTGACAGGCAATTTTGCACACCTTCCTGTACCAATTCATCAGGCAATAGTATTGTGTTAGTTGTACAGAACTCCAAATTACGCCCATCGACTGCACCATCCCCACTTTTGCATCCTTGGTCCTTCTCGGCAATATCAGAGACCTTAGGATCTCATGAACATTATTAAGAACAAGCACCACAATTATATGTTCGCAAGGGACCTCGAAACATTCCATTCTCATGCACGTGCATCAGACCTCACTCATTTCATATGTTGCAACAACATGCCAATCTTTCCCCGGAGTGCCGTATCGAGAGACTGTGAATAAAATACGAACCGTTGTCTTTAGAATCAACCACCCTCTTTGCATAGGCCCTATCAAGAATGGGAATAAACAAATAGAATATTGCCCGAGTATAGTTTTCAATTGCACAATGCTCCAAGTGTTTCAGGTTAGTGGTCATAACAAGGTCACCCTTTGCACACTCAAAATCAGCCTCCACTTCCTTTGCACGAACAAACATCAAGCATCGATGGTAATGACGTAAAAAATCATTGTAATTGTATTGAGACTTAACATACCATGATATCACGGCATGCAAACCCTCACACCTTGAGGTTGTACAAAAGCCGGCAAAGAACTTTCCTCGTATGTGTACGGTTACCCAACTATGCCTTCTCTCGTACATGTCTTGTACCCATCTTTTATTGCCAACGCCAAATTGCTCCACCATCTCAAATCACTTTCTCTGGAATGTTCCGACCTCATAGTCGCCAAGAATGCAATCCTTAAACATCCTGGTGAAGTTAGGCTTTCCGGTGTTGCTCGTAGTGTTTCGGAGGAGGTGCCAAGCACATAGTTGAGGATCCGCCTCTCAAAAAAGTTGCTTGATCACAGACTTCATTTTCCTGTCATTGTCAGTTATTATGGACACGGGAGCTTTCCCTTTCATTGCAGTTTGCAATTGTTGAAGCAGTCAGGCATAGGTCTCTTCTTTCTCATTGGCCACGAGTGCAGCGGCAAAGATAACCATTTCATTGTGGTGATTTACACCAGAGAAGACTACCAAAAGTGAAAGATAAATGTTTTTCTTGTACGTTGCATCAAATGCAACGACATCTCCAAATACCTGGTAATCAATTTTGTTGGTGCCATCACACCAAAACAAATGTTGTAACATGCCCTCCCCGTCAACAACTTCTTTGTAGTACAGTGCTGGATCATTTGCCTTGAACTCTCGGAGATACCTTAAACATGATTCCGCATCTAGGCCACCCTCCCTTTGTTGCTTTGCATTTACATTGTGCATATCCCTTGTTGTGTAAGGGACATTATAATACCCGTTGGCTAGGCTTGCCATAAAACCGTGAATTCGTGATACGGGAATGCCCCCTTTGCGTATGTCATTCATCTGCTCAATGTCCACTTCGCTCATCCTCCGATGGCTTGGGAGCATGGAAGAAAATCGCAATTCAAGAACGGAGTGATTATGCTCGTCTGAAAAGTACGCAACGTACCGACGTCCTAATTCATCGTCCATGCGAACCTGCATCCTTGCAGGGCATCCACACCGTGTCTCAGCCCTTGGCCTCTTTTGCCGGTTAGGAATTGAGTAGAACTTCACCGATCTGAACCGTTTTCGGTGGTACATGAATTCCTGCCGTATCTTTACTTCGCCACATTTTTCGCTCCTGGATCATCTCCCGCTAAAACCATGGTGCTTTGCATATTTCTGGTAGAACTCAAACTCAATGTCAACATCTGTGAAATTAAAGCGGCAAACTTCCTCCCTTCTCAAGTTCGCAAAATCAGTCGAACCTATCGATTCGCCAGAATCAACAGCGTATAAGTCATCATCTGCAAAATTGTCATACGTTCCTCCGACACCGTCCAAATTATCTTCCGATTCAACCCCATCCCCATTGTCGCCATCGGCCTCTCCAACATGGTCATATTCTATTTCATCTTCGTGTAACTCATACTCGTCCAACTCCATCCCTGCAAAGCGTTCGCCCTCAACCGATCCAACTCCATGATCTGCTCTGTCGTACAGTTCTTCTTCGTCGGCACGACGCACGCTTGCAGGGATATCTTCATCCTTGGCCACCCTTTGCTAAATAACAACAATACGGTAATTCAACGAAACACACGCACACAGGGGTATCCTTGAACAAAGCTGACGAAATTTGGGGAAACAAAAGGGGATATTTAAAAATCAAGTGCAGAGTAATAATACAATCGGTACCTTCCTTCCATTGATCGAGACGACGACGCCATCAACTAATGAAGACAACCGTCAATGAAGGTCAGTACCGTTGTGGTCATATATGAAGATGTTGGTGTGCTTGGATCCGCCTTTCAAGAAAGGTTCACACTGAACACTTTCTCAATCCCAAAAAACCGAGCATTTTATGGTTTAAAAACGTCGAATCTCGTCTAATGAGTCACTGCAATTTTTGGTGGAGTGTGGGCAGTAGACTTCGGACATGCCAGAGAAGACGATGTCGAAACCACCATGCCTGAGTGGGGAGGAGAAGGAGTTGGTAGCGCGACGAAGGAGTGAGTAGGAGAGGCGGTAGGGAGGTTTCAGTTGTTGTCGGCAGTGGAGATAATGGAAGGGGCGGTGCGCTTGCGACGACAGAAGAAAGGGAGGAAGAGAACCAGGAGGAGGAGGAAAGCGACAGTAATAGTTAACTAAATACTGAGGGTCCAACTAATTTTAACAACTAAGCTAAATATATTTATTTAAAAAATTAAAAAATAACCCCTCTATTTTATATGCGATTGTGAAAAAGATCCCTATAAAAATTAATATTTTTATTTTACCCTACTTAACTGACCAGTGAGCCAAATAACTTTTTAGTATTTTGATGCACAAATGTGTCCTGCGTATCAAATTTGTGCCCCTAATTTTAGACGTTCACTCACCGTCTCTTTTCAAGTTTTTATTTTTTATTTTTGTTATAAATTAAATTTGATTTTTTAATTTAACAAGTTATTGATTAATTTTTATATTATCTATTACTAAATAGACAGAAAAAGTTACAACACTTAAAGGTTAAGAGAGAGAAAGAGAAAATATTAAGGACTTTTTTATTATTTATATTTGTAATAAAATTTAATAATTATCTTGATATTTATGTACATCAGAAACACTTAATATAAAATAAAAAATATTTAATTATTTATATTATACAATTAATTAATTATGATGTATTATTATTTACTATTGTAGTATTATTGTTGTCTTTTTTGTGTCTAATTTCTGAATTTTCATTTTATTCGATTTTTTTTTTTTTTTGAGATTGCATTTAACTCAAATAATCAACTTAATTAAGGACTTTGTTACCTAAATATTTTAGCATAAATAATGGAGAATAATGAAATTCACTTGTAATATTTTACCTCATTTTTTATGAATTAATTATTTTTAGACAAAATTTTATTATTTGTAATTGTTTTTATATGAAGTTTATATTTAAAATTATTAAATAATAATTTAATTAAATATATTAAATTATTTAATAATTTTTAACTATTAATTTAAAATCAAATTAAGTAACTGCGCTTCTTGTTATAATCTTAGTACAAATAATTTTGCAGGAGTATTTTGATAATCTACTCTAACATAAAATTATGTTATGTGTGTGTTTTACAATCTCATATGATTAAATTACATCTTAAAAAACCTTAGACTCTACCAATAGTTATTGTTTAATATTCACTTATATATGCATAAAAAAAATGAATTTTTTCAATTCTCATCAATTGATATTATAAAATATGATGTTTAGATGATAATAAATATTGAATAGTAAAAAATTATATTACAACGTCAATTAAAGAAGAGTGAAACATTTTTTTTATTTGAAATTTGTTGAAAGTTTTAACAATATTTTTTATTTTTTTTGTTTTAATTTTATCTCAAAAATTTTTTATTTGTATCAAATATATATCTGATAGTTAAATTTTTAAAAAATATATATTAGAAATTATACTTTACCTTCTCAATTGATACATTAAAAAAATGAGAGGATTGATTCCTGGTTAGTATTTAGATTGACTTTTCCATGCCTAAATAAATAAAATAACATTTTATAGTAAACTAAGTGTATTAAAAAACAGTGTACCTCCTTTGTTGTATCTAGCTTATGTTTATATATTTGCACCTTTTTCAATGACTTTTAGGTCATTTACTAGATATCTACGGGATTTTATAATTTATTAACTGATCATTTAGTCATTTATACATTACGTATTTAATGATTTAATCTGTACATTTTATAGACGTCTCGTTTAATCGAAATATGATTCTTCAATAAAATTGAAACCCTAAACTCTAAACCACACCCTAGACCCAAATTTCGAAACCCAAAAACTAAAACCCTGGACTCTCGGTCTTGGGCCTTGAGACTTGAGCCTCGAATCCTCGTATCCTAAACTCTAAACCTTAAACTCTGAATTCTAAATACTGAACTTTACAGCTTACACCCAAACTTCTGAACCCTAAACCCTAAGATTTATGTTTTACTATTTAAGAGTTAGGGTTTAAAATTTAAGATTTATGATTTAAAGTTTAGTATTTATGATTGAAAGTATACAATATCTCACGTTGAACCAACCATGGTAAAAAATTTGATTTCAATACAGGTATGAAACTATGAAACACAAACACTTCACCGACTTATCGTATTTGCGTGTGTCGAACACATTTTGGACACATGCTCATTCGATTCTCGTCCAATATGCATGTCTTCTATCTTCAATTGTATTTTAACAAAAAATAAATACTTCTCCAAATACGCTTAGACACACCTAAATATCATCACATGTGAGCATATTAAATCTTATTCTTAACTTATATTCTTAAAATAAATTTCAAAATTAATATATTATTTATTAAAACATAACATTATTTTAAATACTTTATACAATTAAAAATATTAAAAAAATTAATAACATTAATTTGTATTTTAATATGAAAATATTATAAAATTATTGAATATTTTTAAAAATATTTTATATTTTATATATATATTGTAACTTTATATCTTATAAAAAAAAAATTTAAAATTGGTATGTCCACATGTTCTGTATGATATCCTTTATCTATGTCAATGACTCAATGTGCGTACTTCATAGGTAAGAAACATGGCAAATAATCCTATTATATCATGTAAGAACAACAATAATAGTTAAACAGAAATTCAATTAACCAAAAAATGTAGGTCACCTGCCAGAATGTACTTAATTTCAGGTAACAAAATAATTTTAGCATTAAATAGGTTAATGTTTGATCTTTGACAGGGAAATTAAAATAGGAGTAAATACTAAATAGGTATCGGCGTTTGGCATTTTGAGCAACTCACGGCACTTACCATTGCAGGCCTAATTTTGAATATATCCCCACTGCTATAATAATATTAACACAAAATGGTATTTAACTAAATGGGAACTGAACGAGACAACGCTGCATATTTTACTTCCAAGCATACACTGTCAGACTCGTGGTAAGCATACATCCCAAACAGAGACATTTCCCGACTTTCAAATACTCAACAATATAAGGAGACACGAACAGTGTAAGGTCAAGCCCACGAACATGCTTAACCATGCCACTCTGTTTCAGTAAATAACCATGTCACCGAGGTCTGTAATGTATTGTTTTTCCTTCATTGCGCACGCTCCCTTGGGCAAAAACTGGATCTTTCTGTTAAATTTAATGATTAAATTTATCTCAATACAAAGAAGTTCCATAAAGAACATTCAAGTAGTTCCATAAATAAAATTTAAGTAGTCCTTTTAACGAACCTTACAAGTCGCTAAGCCTTTGGTTGACCTCAATTAGTTGTGGATGATATACCAAATGACGGTCACAGCCCAACATAGCAGGAATGATCCCCTCAAAACTTCTAGGAATTATTACCCTGATATTGTAAACTGTTAAACCACTATATCAAATTTGCGTACTTTAAGACTGTCAAAAAAGGAGAAAGAAGGGGGGAAGAAGGGAAAGGAGAGGGGGGGGGGGGGGGGGGTGATTTTGTACACTTTAGAAAATAAAAAATCACATCCACAATGAATAAAGCACAACCAGATATACCCGGATAAGAAAAATGTCATGGTCATCCCACTTCGGGTAGTAAAATTTTAAGTGTGTCCAACACAAATTTGAAGCAACATTGGTATCGCAAATTGCAAAAACTCGCATGAAAGTCATTACTTATGAGCAGTGGGATATGTGCAACATTGACGTTGCATTCAACACACTGATTTAAACCAATACAATGATTTGACAAACAAAAGATAGTGAACTTCTTCATAAACTGAGATATCAGATGATAAACATCGGTGGGAAATGAGTAATGACTTACCAGATCTGGACTTTTAAGACCCTGAAGATGATTTCTGAACCCACACTTGTTTCTGCAGACACAATAAGCACTTTAATCGGTTAATCAAGGAAGAGGCATGAGAAAGTACATTAGCAGTTGAAATGTATACCTCGTGAGCACCATGCCCACCACCACCTTTTTTGGATGCCTTCCCATCACCTAAACTGACAGCAACATCATCCTTCCCTATATGGGAAACTCCTCGGCGAGTAAAATTCCTTTGAGGACCTAGACAACTCAAACGATCAGTTGAGGGACGTATCTGTAATCCATTATCATAAGGCAAGAAAGAAACTACGGTGTATATTATGATTCTTCCATAATTAGCCATAATCAGTAAAGAGCACCAACCATTCTCAACAGAGGTACTGCTACGTCCAACTAAGGAAGCTAAAGATTCCCCATTCCTGTTTGCAGCAGTAACATTTTCTTTTACCTCTGCCAAAACCAGAGGATAAACAAATTTTGTTATGCCAAATTTCAAGTAGGGTATTAATTTCAAAACAAATATTAGATAAGATATATTGTCTATTTTGTTGGTAAACTCAATGCGCAGTCAAAAGGTCAAACCTTCACCTGATTCAGGAAGAGTAGGCTGTATCAATGAGGATGGTGACTGCTCATTATCAGCATGTGAAACATCAGAACGACGAAGAGGTGTCCAAACACCGCGGTCAGGTCTATCCTTGTTTCTTGTACGTTTTTCTATTTTCTCACCAACACTACCCAAACCATGTCTTTCATCCAAAGATCTTTTGGAATCCCCTTCAGCATTAAGTTTGCTGCTTTCCAAAGAACGAGCAGGTCGCTTACCATTATCTGAACTTAAGATTTGAATCTTATGTTGGGTCGCAGTTGAAGGTTGACTTTGACGAGCCTCACTATTTAGAAGTATGCTCCTAATCAACCTTCCACTTGCTTCACGCCTCTGGTTCTGTTTTGCAGTAGTTGAACCAGCTGAATTTCCAGATTGTATACTTTGCTGCTTTATCACACCCTCAGTGGTCTGAAAGTGCCATAAAAATTTCTTAATAACAAATTCACAGCAATCAGCTCACCCCATGTTTGAGTAAGGGTCTAAAAGTACATACGGGTGACTTAGGACATCTGAAATCACTTCTCGTAAGGGAAAAAAAGGGGGTTTTGGGGGGGAGGGGGGGGGGGGTACTGAAGTCAAGTAAAATGCATGAAAAATGGAGATCAGCATCGTATTAATACTGTAGAAAAGGAAGGGACCCTTTATGGGTAAAAGAAAACCTACAATAGGAATTTCCCGTTGTTTTCCTTTCAGAAGAAGGATCTTTTTCTTTCCCGAGTCAGAAGTCACCGGGATTCCAGAAATTGGACCTTCAATGCCGTGTACTTCATTCATGGTAGGAAAAAAAGTAATATTAGCTGAGATGAATGAGTATATATATTTGAGTGTATGTGTGTGTGTGTGCACGTGTGTGTATATAACCACGTATGAATTAAAGATTCATCTTCTACTCCTCTACTTAAGCACATATGAACCAAACGCATTCACAGGAAAAAGCTAATCAAACAAAATAGAAAGGAAGAAAAGTCAAATTACAAGTTTCAAGTTCAGATATTCCTTTTATATTCGAAGTAGCTGATTGATCCTCTCGCCGGGGGACCACAGTGAAGGCTGACTTGTCTTTGGACTCTTTTCGAGTGGCATCCTTTGCATTGTCCTTTTGAACATACTGAAAATCAGAAACAATTTCAACAAGTCACAGCATCTGCTATTTTTTGGAAGAATGAAGGAAACATTGATTAGAAACAATCAATTATTAAAGAGAAAAGAAAAAAACGAAGCTGATTCAAACTTAGTCATGTAATGCCACTGGCGTACAAACACATTTAGCAGTGACTGCTTTCTTGAAGCCTCAATCCTTTATTTCTTTCTGTTTTTATAGAAGAAGGCTCAGAGTCATTCTAAAGCTCAAGACCCCCTAAAATGTATCCTCAGAATGAAGTGAACCATTAACAGCACGTTCATCTTGTATTTATAGTATTGATAGAAAAATTAATTCTTCTATGAAAATGTCAAGGCATTCAAAATAAGCCAATTCATAGTAAATGCATTCTTTTTAATTACTAGCACTTACTTTTTTCTTTTCCAAGCCTCGTTTGGTATTGCCTGAGCCATGCTTGCCTCGCATAGCAGCTCTAGCACTTCTGCTACCTTTTGTGGTGACTGGGAAAGCCTATCATTGATTAATAAACCATAACATATGGAGTATTATTAAATAACAACCATGATAAACCATCCAAACATATGTTATCTGCAATGTAACAAATTAAATTGATATGGGACTAGAATAATTTTACTCAGCAGGTGAGGAAGACAAGCCCATTCCAGCTCAACTGTTGTCGATTTATAAGACCCAACTCACCAATCATAACTTAATCATATGTTCACCAACCAATCAGTAATAGATCATCAAAACCCATAACATTCAATGCTCTCTCAAGATTACAAAATACAAGAAGATCCATTCATCATGATAAATACAAGTGTAAACCTTCCCCATATTTGGAAGCTTTGCATCAAGTAAGAATGCAATTAATGGCTTAATTAAAAAGGCACAAAAATGCTTTCAAATAACATTGACGCAAAGTGGGTGTCCATCTCTGTCTAAACTTAATAAATTGAAATGGTTAACATTTTTACATACTATTATTAATTAAATTTATACAAAATGTCACTCTTTTTAAGCAAACATTAAATCTTGATATCAGCAAGTGTCAATCCCACTTGCAGCCATTATCACGCATTCCTGTCTTTGAAATGTTAAAGCATATTAAGTGCGAGCACGAGCATATCTTAAACATTTGAAATATAATTGTTCAAATCTCTGGGCCCTATTTGGTTTCAGAAAATGTTTTCTGTTTTCATTTCCAAGGTTTTCTGTTTTAACAATTTTATGAAGAAAAAAAAGTGAAAACAATAAAAACTAGTCCATTTTCTGTTTGTACTTTTTCCTTCATAAAACCCTCAAAACAAAAATAAAACACAAACCAAACAGACCCTTAGTTTGTAAAATCATCATAATTCTAATCAATTCTCAACGTAGCCAGCAGAAGCCTTGTAAAAGCACAGGCGCAAAGATACAATATAATAATTAATTCACTAAACTTCTAACAGTTGTCTGAATCAGGTTAAACAACAAGATGAATAAAACACCTTATCAATAAATCAATCAGCTGCAAATTAAATGCAACATTGAGAGTCTAACTAATGACATAAAAGTAGAAATGGAATCATTACCTGTGCACCAATGTCAACAGAACGTTTCTGACGAACATATTCCATCAAGGGTGTGACAATAGGTCCTTCCTTGTTGGCCCCTAGAATGAAGGAGACCATTAGGCATGGTAATTTTGAAATATGTCTTCAGATAAATCTTCATGGACTTGTTTAACCTCAATCTTATGACTTATTGCCTACTGACTTTTAATCAAATAAATTTGGTGAAGCTATAACTAACCAGCTTGCTCAGCTTCTTTTCTTTCCAATTGTATTTCTGCACTGGGAAGATGTTCAGGAGGCTTTGCAATGAATTTGAAGAACTCAAGGTAGTCTGGATCTGTCCTTGTCATCAGGGGCAAAAAGACAAGGGGATTAAATGAAAAGTGCACATGTTGTAAACCCCTAACTACCTAGCATTAGAACATTTAAACAATTAGACCACAAAAAATTAAATCACATTAATACCTTTATATATAGTCCCTTCACGACCATCCTTTTTCGTAGTTGGTCTTGGAACACGCTGAGAAGGTGCATACTCTACTATTGCTTTATGCTGCGCACCTGATTGAATACTAGACATTAAGATTTTGAATACCATTAAAACATTCAACATTAAATACAGAAGATTAAAACAAACTTACAAACAGCACATAAAGTTTTATATAAATTCTTTATTTAGACTTTTTTTTAACTTCAATATTATTGGTTTTGAGGGGTATGATTAGAATAGAAGTTCAAAATTGAAGGAAATGATAAATATGAAAATACGGGCCTCTGTTCATAAAATTTGTGAAAAATGTTGATTGATCTGTAGACGAGGTAGAATTTTAAGTCCACTAAATGAATTCTGTCATGGAAACAATCAATTAAAGTTGCAACAAGCATAGGCCTTTTAGAAAGCTAAAAAATAGTACAGAAAACATCACTCATGTTTCAAGGAAAAAAAAATTATCCACCACAAAGAGCAAACAAACTCTTCTAAGTGTTCACAAAAATGATTGACATCAAAACAGTTACGGACAAAATATGCCTCGTGAATTACCTCTCTCGTTGACAAAAACATGTCCATCAAAGAACTCAGCAAACTCAAAAACATCGTCAGGACTCTTGAAGTCTATATAAGCTCGAGAATTCCTCTGGTTCTTGTGGCTGCAAATATTATTATAACATGCAGAAATTGCAATTTCAATGTTATGTAGCTGCTTTGTTTCAATCCAACGTAAAAAGAGGAAGATGGAACTATAATTTGACCAGCAAGATTAAAAGTGTCCGAGAGCCAACAACTACAACTTGATCTAAATCCCTAGGATTTATTAAAGTATATTCAATGAAAAAAAATGGTGCAGATGCAGCCAAGCCAACAAAACAAGGCTGGGTCAGTATAGCAATAGCATGTTGGTTCATTTCTCTTTGGCATCGCTGCTCGAGTAAGCTCAGCTCAGCTAGATTCTAGAGGCTAGACGGTGTCTAACTATATATCTCTATAATAATAATAACAATAATAATAATAATAATTACGGATGGAACCCTCCCTCCATGGAACACATGAGGTGACAAAACAAACGACTTTAAAAAAAAAAGAAAAGAAAAAGAAAGAGCATAATAACAATCAATAAATGATATCCTATAAATTCCATTTTATTCTATGAATGAATTATTTCTTTGAAGGAAAAAAGGGGAGAATTAGAACTTAGAAGGAAGGGGCAGTACCTGGTGTTGCCGGGGCGGAAAGAAAACCAATTGTAGCGAGAAGCGAAGTGATTATCGATGTGATGGAGGAGATCAGATTGAGTCAGAGACGGAGGCAAATGCCTAATCACCACTTTCGTCTTTTCCCTTTCCGAACGGACCTTCATCTTCCAGTTCGATCACCAAAACCAACCTTTTTCTTTCTGTTTTTCAACTTCGTCTTTCCCCTTTCCTTCGCTTTGGCTAATCCATCTAGGCATCTAGAAACAACTAACTCGCTGGGCTCTATCGCCCTTCAATATTTGGAAGTTGAAACCCAATACACCATTCGGCCCAGTTTCCGATATTACTTTCTTTTATCATGTACTAGCGTAATTAAATGGTTTAAATCATAGTTCTCATAATCGAACCGGTAATCGAACCAGTTAAATTATTAGGTTATTAGATTATTAATTTAACCGATAGATTATTGGTTAAACTGATTGATCCGGTTCTATGTAAATAAAAAACAAAATATAGTTAAAAATTTAAAATTAAAATTTAAAATACATATTTTCACTAACATTTTAAAAAAATTTAGCTATTCTAAAATACTATGAAACAGGAACAATAAGTATTTTGTTAATTTTACTCTATCATAAATATTTTTATTTTGTTTTTATATTAAAATAACTATTATTTTCGAATTTTAATAATTTATTAATTAGTTTATATCTATTATACTATTATATACTACAAGTATTTATTGAAAAATAATATTAATAGATATTATATAATTATAAAAAATAAGTGAGTTTATAATTATTATTAAATAAAAATATAATTAATTTAAGAATGAATGAGTTTATAACTAAAATTAAAATAAATTAAATAGAAGTAAATTATTTACTGAAAGATATTTATATATATATATTTGCATATATGTTAATAACAAGCTTAACAACCTGGTGGTTGTGAGTACTATTTTTCTCCTTAAGTTGTTCATTTCAGGTACAAATCGGCTAATTCAGTCCGATTTTAATAACAATAGTTTAAATTTAGTGCATAATAATGATTCAGGCTTTTATTGAACGGTTAAATATATTATCTCTTAAGTCTTAATGTATTGTATTTGGACTATGATGTAATATTTAAAATTGAAATTGTTCAATCTATCCTACCCAAAAAAAAATCTAGTGCAAGATACAGTAGCAGAAAAAAGTTCATAATAAAATTATTTTCCAAATTCAATCTATATATCATTAGATTATTTTGTTAATAAAAATCATTAGATAATTTAAGTACTCCTATAGCTTTTTTATCATAATTAAAGAAAAAGTTAAGTAAAAAATACCAAAGGATATTTGTTAAGAAAATTAAGGGTTTAACTGTTTACGCTTTTATGGATACATATTAGAATTTACAATCATCAAACAACAACAAAGCCTTGTCCCACTAAGTGGGGTCGGCTACATGAATCAAACGACGCCATTGTGCTCTGTCATATATTATGTCTACAGAGAGACCGTTTACATGTAGATCTCGTTTGACCACCTCATGGATGGTCTTCTTAGGTCTTCCTCTGCCTTTCGCCCTTTGTCCATCTTCCATCTCATCCACCCTCCTGACTGGATGTTCTATCGGTCTTCTTCCCACATGTCCAAACCACCTGAGACGCGATTCAACCATCTTTTCCACAATGGGTGCTACTCCAACTCTCTCCCTTATATCCTCATTCCTTATTTTATCCAATCGCGTATGACCACTCATCCATCTCAATATCTTCATCTCTGCCACACTCAGCTTATGTTCGTGCTCCCCTTTAGCCGCCCAACACTCCGTACCATACAGCATAGCCGGTCTTATAGCGGTGCGATAGAATTTACCTTTAAGTTTTAAAGGCACTTTTTTGTCGCATATAAAACCAGATGCACTCCGCCATTTTGACCAACCTGCTTGGATCCTATGATTTACATCCTGTTCAATCTCTCCATTATCCTGTATGATGCACCCAAGATACTTAAAACTTTTAACTTTTCGTAGGATGTTTTCTCCAATCTTCACCTCTATATTGGAGTTTTCCTTTCTCAGACTGAACTTACATTCCATATATTCCGTCTTGCTACGGCTTATGCGCAAACCATACACTTCTAGAGCTTCTCTCCATAACTCCAACTTCTTATTTAGGTCTTCCCTTGACTCTCCCATAAGGACGATATCATCGGCAAAAAGCATGCACCATGGCACAGGCTCTTGGATGTGCTCTGTGAGTACTTCCAAGACTAATGTGAAAAGGTATGGACTTAAGGATGATCCCTGGTGTAATCCTATACCAATAGGGAATTCCTCTGTCACACCACCTTGAGTCTTCACACTAGTTGTGGCCCCATCATACATGTCTTTAATTGCCCGAATATATGCGATCCTTGCTCTCCTCTTTTCTAAAACCTTCCATAAGACCTCCCTTGGTACCCTATCATACGCTTTTTCCAAATCAATAAACACCATGTGTAGATCCCTTTTATTACTACGATACCTCTCCATCATCCTTCTTAATAGGTATATCGCTTCAGTGGTAGATCTGCCTGGCATAAATCCAAATTGGTTCTCTGTTACTTGTGTCTCCTTTCTCAACCTCCGTTCTATCACCCTTTCCCATAACTTCATAGTATGACTCATAAGCTTACAATCATCAATTGAAAAAAAAGAGGCCTGCTACACATACAAGTCTTTTTAGTTTACAAGTCTTACAAGTCCAATAAAACACACCTATTACACTTTATTAACGCATTACACACTTCCACATTCAAAAGTAAATAAAACGCACGTTATTCAACAACTTCCTGTTTCCAAAGCGCGCTACTCACCATGCATTATGAACGACTCTTCTTCTTCTTCCTCAAAACAATTTTCTTGCCAAATTTGAAGATAATGAAACTTCAGAAATACACCCAAACGATTACAGAAATACACCCCAACGATTACAGAAATACACCCAAAGGATTACAGAAATACACCCAAACGGTTACAGGAATTCACCCAAACAATTATAGAAATACACCCAAAGGATTACAGAAATACACCCAAAGGATTACAAAAATACACCCAAAGGATTTAAGAAATACACCCAAAATTCATTGAAGTACACCTTATACATATTTCAGAACTCTTTCTCTTTCTCCTACCTCATCTTCTGCTGCTTCTTCTTCTTCAAAAACGATTTCAGAGCTTGATGTCAAAAAACAATGAAAATCGAGAATAACGAAGAAAGAAAACAGAGAGAAAAGCACGTAAATGAAGAAGAAGAACAGAAGGAGGAAGAAGAACGTGCAGCAAGAAGAAGAAGAAGAAGAAGAAGAAGAAGAAGAAGAAGAAGAAGAAGAAGAAGAAGAAAGAGAAGGCAAGAAACAAAAGAAAGGAAGAAGAAGAGGAAGAGGAAGAAGAACGTGCAAGAAGAAGAACGAGAAAAAGAAAGCAAGAAACGAAAGAAAAGAAGAAGAAGAAGAAGAACATAGACCTTGCATTGTATTTTTGGGGTTTATTTATTAATTAACTTGTAAAGCATACAAGCCCTAATGGCTTGTATGCAGAATTTTTCAGAAAAAAAAAGGTCATAAAATATACACAAAATTTAAGATTTTAATGTATTTTTTATGCATTAATAAAAAATTAAACTACCAAAATGATATTCAAAAATTTATATTTTTAATAAAAATAATTCTAAAAAGTACGAACAATAAATAATCCTTTAAAAGAATGTTATAAAAATAGTCCAAAAAGATTTATTTGTAAGTAGCAAACAAATTGTATATTCAATAAATAACTTGTATATTTAATTCGAGTTTTTATAAGAATATTTAGACAAATGTTTAAAAAATACATCCAAAAGGTTGAAATAAAATTCAATCACTGGATCTCTTTTTCGTTTTTTTATTTAATTCATTTAACATAAAATTAGTAAATTACTATAAAATTGTTTCATTTCACTGATGGTACTTCCAAAACAAAATCTGATGTCTATAAACTTTAGAGAAAAGGACAAATAGATTTTTTATTTTTTTTTGTGGACATTTTCGTTCCTAACCATTGAAAAATATTTTTAAGTTCCTGATGTTCTTAAAAGTTGGACAAATCAGCCCTTCCATCCAAATACCTCCGTCAGACCCAACGAAAAAGTTTGACGTGGCTCCCGTAATGCTTGTCACGCACGCCACGCGTACGCGTCGCCTGGCAGACTTCCCTCTTACTTGTATGCGTGTATCACGCGTATGCGTCGCCATGAATTCAGCAAATCCTCATTTCTTCATGAATTCTCCACTTTGCATGCTTTTTTCCATTTCTTTCAAGCCATTCTTGCCTTCAAAACTTTAAATCACTCAAACAAACATACCAAGGCATCAAATGGGAGAAAAGTAAATTAAATTTAGCCCTAACCCCATTACAAATCTTGAAAAGACTTCTTGATATGTGTATCCATGCATTGAATATATGTTGATTGGTAGAACCTGGGGGCGCAGCTGCTTCGCGATGGAGAAGTCTGGCCCCAACCCAGCACGACTGATGCTGTTGAAGACGCTGGGAGCGACGTCGGCGGCGGGAAAGACGTGCGTGTGGTTGCGGCGGACCTCAGTATGTGTGGCGATTCAGAACAACAGGGAAAGGGGGAGATCGAAGTGACAAAACCTCTGAGTTTTACAAGAATGGAGGCGCGATATTGGCTGGGAACACAGAGGGGAGGCACGGGAAGCAGAGCGACAGAGCAAGGAACCATACATGGAGCGAACAAATGTCTGGTAGGGATCAGTACTGTTTGAAAACAGGAAGGATGAATGAGTGTAGCATTGAAGGGGGCGAACCTGGCCATGAGAAAAGGGGGAATGATGCGGAAACAAGTGACAATCAGCACACCGATGTGGAGGAGCAACTGTTAGAAAATAGAAAGACCTAGGAGTTGGCACACGAGTCAGGAGCGATATTATACAACGAAGAAGATGATATTGTGGCAATTCTTCAAGCACATAACGAAGAAATAGCTCGTAAAAAAAATTGGCAAAGCAGATAGCGAAAATGAGACGGTGCAGACCCAAACATGCAAAACAGGTGTGCAAAACAACTTTAAAATGATATTCAGTTCATGAAATGTTAGGGGATTAAGGGGAAATGGGAAGTTGAGAATGGTGAAGGACCTAAAGAATAAACATAGACTACAAATGCTAGGTTTGATTGAAATTAAAAGGCAGATAGTGACGAGCTTTGATGTTGCAAGAATATGGGGACAAGGTAGCCCAGGTTGGAATATGTAGGTTCTGAGGGGGCGTCTGGTGGACTGTTGTTAATTTGGGATGAGATGGTGTTTAAATTAAATAATTGCTATAAGGGAGAGAGGTGGTTGTGTGTTGAAGGAGTGATATTAAAAAATAGTTTCAACTGTGCGTTTGTTTGGTCTATGGTGCACATAATAGAGATGAGAAGATTCATGTGTGGGAGGAGTTGAGCTATATAGCGGGGTTATGTTAGGTTTCGTGCTGTTTTATGGGAGACTTTAATGAACTAGTACATGAAGAGGAATAGAGAGGTACTACTGGCCGACGATGGTCTATTTTGGGATCGATGAAAGAGCATTTTCTTAGTTGGACAGATGAACCGAGGAGGTTGGAAGAGTGTAATCACCGGTTGAGGTGCTTCTGCGCGATCGTATGGAACCTATGGCTGGAAAGGAATAGGCGGATCTTTCAGCACACAAGCAAAGGAGTTGAAGAAATAGTCAACATGTCTTCGAATAGTGCTAACGAGTGGAGCGGTGGAGATCCCTTTAATTGTTGATGGCTATGCCGGAGATGACATGGGGATCGTTTTCGTGTTGTTGTGGTTCTTGTTAGGTTTGTATGTTTTCTATGTTTTTGTTTGTTGAAGGACATGGTTGCTCCACTACTATTGTGTTGAGCTGTTTGGTTTCAAAAAAAAAAAGAAGAAGAGCAAGCCTTAGAAAACAAGATTAGTAAAGAATTGAGAGAATCGACCCTCAAACACTAGAGAGATTAGAGTGTAAACACTTTCGATGAGGGTTCGATGCTCAATTCCATGTTCATTGCTTTCACGAGCTTTCTTCTTGCAAGTATATTTATACTTCATTTTGATATTTGAATTAGTGGAATTCATAAATCATCATACTATCTTAGCTCTACTTGTTTATATATGTTCTTGGAGATTGATTCATTTTTAACTAAGTAGGTAGACGTATTTTGCATATTAGTTGATGAACCACAAGAGTTTAGCATGAGGACATACTAATGTTTAAGTGTAGGAAAGTTGATGAACCACAATTTTATGGTTTATATTGTATTGAATTTGGTGGATTTTATCAAATTTTTCCACATTTATTCATTAAAATAGTATAGTTTTATGAATTTCTCCTAAGTGTGCTTAATGATTGAAAATATGCTTTATAGGCTATTAAATTGCTAAATTTAATTTACTTTTCTCCCATTCGATGCCTTGATATGTTTGTTTGAGTGATTTAAAGTTTTGAAGGCAAGAATGACTTGAAAGAAATGGAAAAAAAAGCATGAAAAGTGGAGAATTCATGAAGAATTGATGATTTCCTGAATTCATGGCGACGCGTAGGCGTAACACACGCGTACGCGTGAGAAGGAAGTTTGTCAGGCGACGCGTACGCGTGACAATCATTACGGGAGCCACGTCAAACTTTTCCGTTGGGTCTGACGGAGGCATTTGGACAGAGGGACTGATCCGTCCAACTTTTAAGAACGTCAGGAACTTAAAAGTATTTGGGAAAAAGACAAATAGGTCCCTGACTTTTTAAGTTTTTGACAAATTCATCCCTGACAAAATTTAAATACAAAAAAGTCCCTGACTTTAACAAACGGAGGACAATTTAGTCCTTCCGTCTATTTTCCTCTCACACATCAAACGGAACTGGCTGAGGTAGCTATAACGGTGTCCAGGTGTCCGTTACGGTGCCACGCTGGAAGGGAAAAAAGATCGAAGGACAAATAGGTCCTTACTGATCAAAACGACGTCGTTTTGATAAGGTAACCCATTCTTAATAAAAACCCTTTGCCAACACAGAAATTACCATATACTGCCCTAACCCCTTCATCAAGCCAGAGCTTCCTTCCCTCTGGCTCGAAACTGAAGTGTCATCGAAGAAGGTGGAGTAGGAGAGACTTAGTTCGTATGCTGAAGAATTTCAATCATCAATCAAGGAAAGCAAGTCCACAACGTTTATGATGACATTCGCGTTAGGGTTCCATTTAGTGTATGGTGTGATGCATGTAAATGCATTCTGCTATGGTTGCTTTCTGTTTCAATCTATTTGAAAAAAGTTATTTTGTCTTCATTTGAAAGATTCTGAGGGTTCTATGCACTGTAGGTTGATTTTATTTTTGTTTGAAAATTACAGATGACTGATAGATATGTAATTCCTATTTTTCACCATGGAGGAAAGTTTGTGAGGAATGGTGATGGGGGACTTGTTTATATGGATGAAAAAGTAGAAAAATTTCCAGAGATGGACATAGATTTTATCAACTTTGGAGATTTGGTGAAGTTGTATGAGGGTTTAGGATATCCTGGCTACAAGGCAATATACTGGTTTGATAGTACAGTCAGTGATATAGAATCTGGGTTTCATCGTTTAACAGGGGATAATGGGATTCGTGAATTGTGTGACAATTTGATTAGGAATGAAGAAAAAGATGAGTTTCATGTTTACTTTGATCATGTTGTCAATGAACCTGAGTATGTAGAAGAAGCAGGAGGCGGGAATGCAGGAACTGAGAATGTTGAGTGCGTAGATGTAGATGACATCTGTGATAATCTGATGAAGGCTACGAGAGCACGGAGGATGAACCTTACAAGCCTCCACCTTCGGGGTATAATGATGACCGTGATGATGAGAATAGCAGTGGAGAAGAGAAACGTACCAAAAAGAAGAGAAGTATGACTTACAAGGGGAAAAAAGTGGTTGTACCAAAGAGGAAAATGAAAGAGAAGAAGAAGAAGGATCCAATAAAGAGGCAGGATACACCAAGGAAGAATAGATCAAATATTGGTGGAAAAAGACCCAATGTACAACCAGGTGTTGGGCCCAGTGTAGACCAACGAGCTGGGCCTTCTTTGAACAATAGTGGGCCTAGTAATGGGCCTGACCAACACTCAAGTTGTACTGATTCAGAGTATGACTATGAATACCATTCAGAGGATTTGCATACCCCTGTTTCCTCTGATGAAGAAGCTAAGAAGCAACACTAGCCAGAGTTCAATGATGAGTATGGATTTGGAGAAGGCCACTTTGAAGTAGGCACCAAGTTTGCAACTCTTGATGATTTTAAAGAAGTGGTGAAGGACTTGTTCATATCTGAGGGTAGGCAGCTTCAATGGATTAAAAATGATAAAGAAAGGGTTCGGGTGGGCTGCAAAGGAGAAGAATGTCCATGGGTTGTACATGTATCCTACAATAATTCTCTTAGGTGCTTCCAGGTTAAAACTTTTAAATCTGAGCATACATGTGCAAGGGACATGGGGAGTAGTGCTGCTGACCAACACTGGCTGAGCAACAAAATTGAAAAAAGGCTAGCTATCCATCTTCAGATGACTAGGAAGGAGGCTAGTGATTTTCTGAAAGATGAGTATGGGATACATCCTCATGATAAGATGGTTTACAGGGCATTAAAGGAGGCAAGAGACAGAATTGTCGGAAGCGAGAGTGAGCAATATGGAAAGCTGAGGGATTATCAATTCGAACTCTTACGCAGCAACCCTGGATCTACTGCACTCTTAGAAGTGATACCAATTCCACAATCCCCACCAGTATTTGATAAGATATATATATATATGCCTGGATGCATGCAAAAAAGGCTTCAAGAGTGGGTGTAGACCTCTAATATATTTGGATGGATGCTTTCTTAAAGGGTACTTTGGTGGACAGTTACTTTCAGCGATTGCCCAAGATTCCAATAATCATTTCTATACCATTGCTTATGCTGTTGTCGGATCAGAAACAAAGGAGTCATGGAAATGGTTTTTAACTCTCTTACAAGAAGATCTTGGGAATGCAAGTGTGCACGGATGAAACTTTATGTCAGATCAACAAAAGGTTAGTAATATATTTGTTTATGCTTATGTTCTGAACTCTAGTTCATTATGTTTTTATTATGAGGCTTTTGGTTTATAAAATTATGCAAAAATTGAGGGTTGTTCTATTTCTAAATTTTTTTTGCTAAATTGCAATCTTTAAGTTTTATCATATTAGTTAACATTAGTTAGCATTAGTTAAGATTAGTTAACATAAGTTAGCATTAGTTAGCATTAGCCAAGGTTAGTCAGCATTAGTCAATCTTAGTTAGCATTTGTGTATTAACATTAGTTTATTTACGCATTTGATTTAATCCCAAAAGATGCATCCTGCAAAATCATTAGTTTATTAACATTAGCCACTCTTTAAGTTCTTGAAACATATACAGAAAATCATCCATAATGCTAATGTAAATTAATGTGATTGACTGGAAATATTTTGAAACCCAAAATCTGGTGGCGTTGAACCCAATATTGATTTGTGTATTAACATTAGTTTATTCATAAGGAACTTTCCCTGCAATTGAACCCAATATTGATTTGTGTATTAACATTAGTTTATTTACGCCTTTGATTTAATTTTTCAAAAATTTATAAATTTGAGTTAGTGAGACTTACACTAGATTTTTAGCTACAACTAATTACATACTTGGTGCTGATCTTTAATTTGGATTGAGGAGCTGTCTTCATATGTATGTATGTGAATTGCTTTTACTAATGTGTTAAAAGGTTTTTAAATTAATGAACAAGCTTTTACTGTCATTAGCCAAGGTAGGGGTTGCTGTCAAAAAATTTTCAGGTGCTGATATGCCTTTAAAGTTTGTGTATTTTTTCTTTTTTGGTGTTTATTCTTCAACATTCTGTGTATTATGCTACACTTTTAATGCTTTTTTGTTCATTTTGAAATGATATTCTGCTACTTTCAGGGTCTTCTTGAAGCAATGAAAGAGGTGATGCCCGAGGCACTACATCGTAATTGTGTGATGCATATGTGGAAAAACTTCATCAACCGATTTAAGGATCTGCAAGTCAGAGATGTGGTTTGGGAGTGTGCAAGTTGTTCAACCCCTCCTGAGTTTGTTGAGACTATGGAAAAGCTTAAGAAGATTAATGAAGAGGCATGGGAGTATCTTACAAGATTTGATCCTCGGGTGTGGGTGAAGGCTTACCTTAACCATGGCCCCAAGGTTGATTCTTTGACAAATAATATGTGTGAATCCTGGAATGCCAAAATAGGAAAGTACAGAATGAAACTCATTCTTACAATGTGTGAAGAGTTGCGCTGTTATGTCATGAGGAGAATGACGAAGCATATCACTCTACTATCAGCATATCCTGGAAAGCTTGCTCCCGTACAGCAGAAAAGACTTGGCCGATTGATTAGGCCCAGCAACAGATGGAATGCAGAATGGACAGGTGACAACGAGAGGAAGCGGTTTGAAGTGAGTCGAAAAACATCAAGAGTTGATGTTGATTTGATGAAGCATACTTGTTCATGCAATATGTGGCAACTAACAGGTTGACTTACTTACCCTTTGATTAAAAACTTGTTTTGCTGAGTAATGTATTCTAGATTATTAATGTGATTGTGGAATTATAGGAATGCCTTGTGTTCATGCGATTGCTGCTATTAGGAAGAAGCATGACAAGCCAGAAGATTATGTGCACAAATGGCTTTGCATGGAGTCCATCCATCTGACTTATGCACACTCAATCCAACCAGTTCCCAGTGAAGAATATTGGCATAGAACAGGTTATATCAAGCCAAATCCTCCACCCATCAAGAGGCCGATTGGTAGGCCAAAGGCGCATAAAAGAAAGAAGGATCCAATAGAGGATTTGATCCAAGGGGACAAGGTAAGAAAAACGTTTCGCATAACATGTAGCAAGTGCGGCGAGAAGGGTCACAACTACAAGACGTGCAAGGGAGCACCATCTAATCCTAACTGGAAGCCTAAAACCAGGAAACCAAAGCACCAGAACTCAAGTAGTCAGGCACTAGTGGAACTTCCATTATCCCAATCTGCTCCAGAGCCTGAGGTAACAAAGCACGTGAGGATTTATGTGTCTTCATTATAAAAGATAAAGGATTTATGTGTCTTCATTATAAGTGTTAAAGGATTTATGTGTCTTCATTATAAATGTTGTAGGCTGGCCAGAATACACAACAGGCAGCTCCAGCTGAACAAGCCCAGGACACTTCTTCACATGCAGCACCATTCAGCCAAGCACCAATCAAGACAACAAAATATACTCATTCCAAAATACCAGCTAAATTTAGGCCAAAGCAACCAATCAAAAGGCCACCTGCACCAACTACAACTCAGACTCAAGTTGCTCCACCAACTTCAACAAGTGTGACAACAACATCTAGTGGAGGAGTATCAAAGGAGACACTGGCAGCAACAACTTCTGCCACAACAGGACTATTCAAGTTTATACCAAATTCAGGCTTCAAGAACCAGACAAAGTGACAAGCTTGTTCCTGACTTATTTTGGAAACAAAAATTAGTTTTTTGCTGCAATACTTGGTTGTAATACATATTGGCAAACTTTCTTTTAGCCAATTTAGTTGCTTATGAATTAGTATTTTGGAATCCGAGGGCTGATATACCTACTACAGTTACTTATCCTAGATGTTATTATGTTGTGGTATGACAATATTCCTATATTATGGTTTAGGTTGAATGAATGAATTATTGTTGATTGAATGAATTATATATGGCTTGTTTCTGACTTAGGTTCATCTCTTGAAAGTAAACATGTATGTTACACGCATTCTATATCTATTTCAAGCCAACAAGATATGGATAATTAAAATCTTCTTTCTTTCATTTATATTAGCTAAAATAGTTAACAGATATAATTCATTACAATCCACATTTTTTTCATATTTTTCATACCCTAAATAAACAAAGACCAACAACTACAACAATCAAGCTTAGAACTATGACCCAGAAGTTACTGCTTTTCTTGTTCTCTAGGTAATTTATCCTTTGCTCTAGATCAGCCATTCTGTTCTCCAATTCTATCTTCCCAAAATGTTCTTCAACATTTAAGCTCTGATTGTCACCCAATTCCTTTGTTGGCTCCATGCACCCAATTCTTCCAATATGGTCATCAACCCACACAAAGAATTTACAATATGGTTGTTTCACCTAAATCAATTCAGATAGTATGAAAATATGTTGGGATAAAAAAAAACTCTCAACTTCATCCATATACATGAAAAATTGTGAGCTTACCTTGAAGAATGGGCATCCGAAGAATAGTTTGTTTGGGTTAGTATTTGTCTTCGACATGTAAAATATCGCATACATCCCGCAGAAGCATTTTGGAGCGATGCAATCTTTCTCATCCCCAGCTTGAACTGAACATGGAGCTGCATTTACAGAAGAGCCTTCCTGTCGTCTGCCAACACCTCCGCGTTGTCTCTTGATTGATGAGCTTCCATCACTGGCCATCAATTTAAGCAACACCACCATGAACAAATCTGAACAGGTGCTGTGTATGTTACTTCAAAAACCCAGTTTAAATCTCATTAGGGTTACCTTATCAAAACGACGTCGTTTTGATCAGTAAGGACCTATTTGTTCTTCGATCTTTTTTTCCTTCCAGTGTGGCACCGTAACGGACACCTGGACACCGTTATAGCCACCTCAGCCAGTTCTGTTTGATGTGTGAGAGGGAAATAGACGGAAGGACTAAATTGTCCTCCGTTTGTTAAAGTCAGGGACTTTTTTGTATTTAAATTTTGTCAGGAATGAATTTGTCAAAAACTTAAAAAGTCAGGGACCTATTTATCTTTTTCCCAAAGTATTTTTCAATAGTCAGGGATAAAAATGTCCACGAGAAAAAAGGTCAGGAACCTATTTGTCCTTTTCTCTAAATTTTATTGAGAATATATATTATTGGAAAGTTTTCACCTATACCAGCCAATTTTATTGGCACACTGCTTTGTCACATACGGTCCAATAGTACGTTTATATTTTGTCTTATAGCTATTAGTGGAATTACAAAATAATCCCTGAAATGCAATAATAAAAGATGAAAAAAATCAAATGTAATAGTGACTAATACATGATACAATCATGCTCTGTTTGGTTACTATTTTTAGAATGGATGGACACAAACACAATTATACTAAAGATATGGATATAAATAGACATAATTTTTTTAACATGTTTGGTAACAGTGTACAAAACACAATTTAATTCAAGGAAAGTTCTATGGTGCTTACCAACATAATCATCATGTCATGCGGTCTGTATGTATCGCTGTGGGGATGTGACACATGTTTGTGGAGATTGGTCAAAGGCGCTTTGTGGATGCGAAAACGGTAAAGGAGCTTATCGTGGTTCCATTTTTCGTTTGGCCTAAATGTATTAATTAACATAAGTACGTAACTAAAGTGTTTATATTAAGTAGTAATATGGGTTAGTTCAGTACCTGTTATTGGGCCATAGGGGGTTTTGGGCTCAAGTAGTTGGATTTTTTGACACTTTGAATTTTAATACTAGTTTAGTCTAGTAGTATTGGCATAAAAATAATGAAAATAATTTTTTAATTTAGTCAACATGCATAACGTGTATTATAATATGTCAAATAGAGAGTACCTTTTAATTATTATTAATAATAATAATAATAACAAAAAAAGAGGAGTACAAATATATTATGCATGAATATGTGATAAATTTATAATAAAAATATGTTAACTCAACAAGAATAACTTAGCTCATTTAAAAATTAAGTTGATTCAAATAAAATAAAATTATAATCTTTTTAACTAAATTTATTTCATGTTTTACCATGTTCTCTCCAGATACCAAATTTTAATTATTTTTTATTTTTTTTATATAACAATAAGAAAATGACCTTTTCTAACTATTAAGGCTGTCAAAAAAATTTAAAAATAACGTAAAACGTAATTATTTGTAATTTAATTTTACATTTATGTATATCAAAAAGACAATTGTTTCAAATTTTACTTTAAAAAAACCTAAAAATATTTCAAAAAGTACAGATCATTTACTAAAAAATAACAACAAACAAATTTAGGTTTTTTTTATTTTTTCATGAAAAAATAAAAATATTTTATGTTTAGATATTTCATACAAAAAAAATATTTTTATCCATCAAACATGTTTTGGTATAAGAATATAGAAAAAAAATTTTCTTATTGTGTCAAAAATTTCAAGTATTTTTTTTAAAAAAATATTAATTTAAATTCTTAATTTATTCCTTTCTATAATGTTTACAAAGAAAAAAGATTTATAGGACAAATGTGTAAAGGGCATTAAGTCATGATTCACTGTAATTTTTTTTTAGGATAATAAATTTTTGATAAATTATTGATACATATAGTTGTATCATATAAAGTAGCATATACCGTGATATACGTGCAGAATAAATCATGCATTATGCATTAGACTAAAGTTTATGATTTAAATGAGCTTACATAATTAGGATATTTAGTTATCACGTCGGAGTTTAAAATTTTTAGCAAACAGGATGATTTAGGATTTCAATAAGTCTACATCACAGGTGCTTTGAACCTTTGAACCAGAAAGTTATTATCATTATTTTTTATGACAACACTACTAGACTAAACTAGTATTAAAATTCAAAGTGCCAAAAAATCCAACTACCTCAGCCCAAAACTCCCATGGCCCAATAACACCTCATTGGACTAGCCCATATTACTACTTAATATAAACACTTCAGTTACGTTAATTAATACATTTAGGCCAAACGGAAAACAGAATCACGATGAGCTCCCTTACCGTTACCGCATCAACAAAGCACCTTTGACCAGTCTCCACAAACACGTGTCACATCCCCACAGCGACACATACAGACCGCATGATATGATGACTATGTTGGTAAACACCATAGAACTTCCCTTAATTCAAATGTCCATTTTATCTTTATTAGTTCTCTACCATCATCTACCACCGATATTAACGCTGTCGCTACCATAACTTTCTACCACTATCACCGCCACCTGTAATTTTTTAACTTTGTTGCAAAATACTATCTTCAACTTTTATTTATTCATCAGCGTAGATTTTCTTTGAGTTTCAGTTTCTCCCCAAATAAATCCTCTTTGCAGCTTCTCAATTTCTTCGCATATTACTTTAGACACCCTTCTGTTTTGCATCTCAAAGTTTACACTGGGACTGATGGCTGATTGGGTCTAAGGTGATCCTTCCCGCAAGGGATAAGCACTTGCTCTTCCAACCTTTTAACTTACTATGGACTCTATCGATGACAGTTTTGAAATTCTCCTTGCCTTTCCTGTTGTTGTTTATCATAGCCCCCAGATATCTTTCCAAAGTGTTATTTTCCTTGAAATCAGTTCTACTAGTAATTTCCTGTCTGATGTGGGTTGCTGCGTTCTTGGAGAATACTATGGTGGATTTGTCCTTGTTGACTTTTATCCCTGCACTGGCATGAAAGTTCACCAATACTTCTTTAGTTATAGTAATCTGGCTGACAGAAGCTTCCGCAAATAGCAAGAGGTCGTCTGCGAACATGAGGTGCGAAATTTTGGGGCCATTCCTCCCCACCCTTATAGGACTCTAGTTTTCCTCCTCCACTTATTGTTCAATGTTCTGTGATAGATAGTCCATGCAAATCACAAAGAGATAGGGGAATATTGGATCTCCCTGCCTCACTCCCCTACCGGGTTTGAAATCTCTGGTTTTATTACCATTCCACAGGATATTAAAGTTGACCGATTGTACCCCTTGCATTATGATGTTGCCGATCTTGGTAGGGAGCTTGAAGTCACTCAGCCTTCTCTGAATAAATTTCCAGTTAATCTTGTCGTAGGCTTTTTCAAAGTCAATCTTTATTGCCATATATCCTCTCTTTCCTTTAATCCTTTTCAGGGAATGCATAATTTTTTTGGCTATAAGGATGTTATCCTGGATGTTCCTGCCTGGTATGAAACTGGATTGGTGCGGAGATATCCTTTTATTAAGAAGGGGCTTCAATCTCTTTACAAGGATTTTTGTCAAGATTTTGTATCTCACATTGGAAAGGGCTATGGGCCTGAATTGGGCAACAAACTCCGGATTTTGAAATTGATAGTTTCAGTGGCTAAGAGAATGGGGGTTGAATCTTAGCCCCTTTTTGCTTAGTTACACTTGTTGGTCTTTGAGGAGACTTTTTTTATTTTTGTCTCGTCCCTAGCCACGAGACTTTTGTTTTTGTCTCGTCACTTGGCACGAGATATTTTTCAGTTTTAGCTCCTGTGCAGCAGAAACAGAAATGGAGTAGAAGAGAGAGAAAATTACACCCAGATATATCCTGGTTCAGCTGCTAACTGCAGTGCAGCTTACATCCAGTCTCTATCACAACAATGATAGAATTTCACTATAATCTTCTTGATTACAGACTGTAAAGTGCCAACCCAACTTACAAGGGGATTCCCACAGAATCATGAAACACAATATAGATGAACAAAGGAACTCTAAGGACATCTATGGTTTTTTCTTTTAATTTTGTACTATCTGCCTTTTTTCGCTCTATGGCTTTTTCATACAAATCTCACTGTTTGCCTTTTTCCATGAGACACAAGACATGACAAAATTAAACAGAAAAATACAAAACAGAATACATTGAAGGAGAAGAGAAATCTGTTAGCTCAGGTAGCTCTGAGAACACTGTGCCTCGCACTCTCACACTTTCTCCTTACTTCAAACCGTGGCTGTTCTGCCTTTTTATAGAAGAGGGAAGCCTCCACCTTTGAAGCTAAAAACCAAGCCAACTTCTTCTTCCTTCATGAACAAAACCGGTTCAGCCAGAGAGAGAAAAGAGATAACCCATGCAAAACCCAATATGCAATTACCTCTAGTCCTTCCTTGGTCATCAATCTTCATCAATCCGAGTTCTTCATCCTTGGCTTGCTCTCCAAGATAAATTTCTGGCCCTTGATGCTTCATGATAAGATAGCTTCATCTGCTCCACTTTTGCTTCCTCCCTCACGTAACCACCCTAGCTACCTTCTGTGATGAGTGAACTCAAAAGCAGAGACAAGCCATTCCAAAGATCTTCTCCTTGCTGGCCGAAATCTTTCTTATCTATTTTTGGTATGGAGAAGCCAAGATCTCTTCACAAAATCTTACCATAAGTGAAAGAGAATCTTAGCCACAGCATATTTTTTGTTTCCTTTTTCTTGCCATCATTGTGATGGTCTTGTTGCTTGCATTTTCTTCTTTTCGGTGGCTAGGCTTAGCTTCCATGGATGCTGGGTAATGACCGAAACAAGAAGAAAGAGTAGAGAGAGAATGGAGAAAAAATAAAGCTATGAGTAATGAGTGTTATTCACAAATAAATTAATTAAGATCAACTCCCCATGCTTTTGTGTAGTAGCGTGTAAGCTACATTAAAGCCATCAGATCACTTTTCTCTTTCTCTTTCATATTTCCAATGCAAGTCACTTCAAGTTTAATTGAATTTGAAATCCACCAAAATTGAGGTGGGATCTGTTGGAAACATAGAACTTTGCTTTCTTTGCTTAATGAATTCGGACCAAGTCTTGGTCTATTAGCAAAGATCATAATTGGGTCTTGTAGCAAAAACAATCCAATCTGGCCCATTCTCATAACAAAAATATTCAGCCATAAGGATGAAAAATAATTTTATATCAATGCTGAATGTTTTTAATCAAATTGGGCTTGCTGTATATTTTTTTTATTTTCGGCCCAATTAGCATCATAGTTTCAGCCATTATAATCACAATAAATTAATATCAAGGTTGAGTATGGATTCATGTTGGGCTAGCCAATTTTTCGGTCCAATCACAAAATCTGCATAGCAAAATTATTTAAATTAGCATATATGAATAGAAATCAAGTTAATAATTTTACAATTTATTATATTAATAATGTTCGATCATCATTAAATTAAATAAGAGTTTTCCAAACTCATCAATCTCCCCCTTGATGACAAACATTATTAAAATTGAAATGAAAAGAAATTAAAGATTGAAGTATAGAATACTCCCTTTGAATATTTTAATTTCTCCCCCTTTCTAATTGTCACATGGCTCCCCCTTAATATATGCTATTTTACCAAGGGAAGCTCCAACCTGTAACAATTTTATCAAGCCTAAGGCAACAATGTTATTCAACATATTCAATGTTAAATGTTGAATGGCTTGATTTATGAGCAGATTTGTATGATAGTCAAAACTCATTTGATATCAATAATATGATTTTCTGCTCAATCTCATAACAGAAAAATTTGAGAGTAAATTGCTGTTTTAAAATATTTCCTAATCAAATCAGAGCAACATACATATGGTAAGAAAATATTTTTAAGGGGTAAGTACGATTTTGGTCCCTTAAGTTTAGTGCCAAAATCGAATTCGTCCCTTTTGTTATTTTGCCATTAAAGTCGTCCTTAATGTTTTTTTCGTATTAAAATCGTCCTTTTCAATAAAATTTTTTATTTTATTCCTAAACTACCCCTATCCTATTTTAATAATAAAAATTATAAAATAAAAAAAACCCATAAAAACGCGTTGGGGGTGGGAGAAGAAAAGGGTTACGAAATGAAGGTGGAGGGGAGGGGAGGGGAGGGGAGGGGGACGGCGCCGGGGAGCCTCCGTCATCGCCGCCGTGACCTCGTCGTCGCCTCCTCCTCCTCCAGAACTCTGATGATGATGACGATGAAGGGGGAAGGGAAGCCGCCGTCCTGCCGCCGCCTTGCCGCCCTCCGGCACCGCACCGCACCACCATCACCTTCTTCTTCTTCTTTGTTGATTTGTTGCTTTCTGTTTTTGCTTGTGTTAAATTTGTATTGGATTTGTTGATTTTCTGCTTTGTTTCTGCTTCTTTGGTGGTGGTGGAGGTGGAGGTGGAGGGTGGGGGGAAGGGGAGACGGGGAAGGGGTGGGGCCGCGTGGTGAGAGTGTGGGTGCAGGGAAGGAAAAACGTGGAGGGGGAGGTGACGCGGGGTGGGGTGGGGGTGCTGGGAAGGGAAAACGGGGAGGGGGAGGGGACGCGGGGTGGGGTGGGAGTGCTGGGAAGGGAAGACGGCGAGGGAGGGTGACGCGGGGTGGGGGTGGGGTGGCGGTGGGGGTGCGGGGAAGGGAAAACGGGGAGGGGGAGGGGGAGGGAACGCGGGGCGGGGGTGGGGGTGGGGGTGGGGGTGCAGGGAGGCAGGGAGGGGGAGGGGGAGGGGGAAGGGGACAGGGGGAGGGGGAGGGGGAGGGGGAGGGGGAAAGCGGGGAGGGGGACGGCGGCGGCGTTGGTGGTGGTGGAGGTTGTGGCGGTGGTGTTGGTGTTGGTGGTGGTGGTGGAGGAAGTAATTATGTTGGTAGTGGTGAGGGTATTTTTGTCCAAAAAATTAAAAAGGACGATTTTAATACGGAAAAAAACGTTAAGGACGACTTTAAACCCAAATTAACAAGAGGGACGAATTCGATTCTAGCACTAAACTTAAGGGACCAAAATCGTACTTACCCCTATTTTTAATCATGACATGATCACAACAATTTTCAACATTTATATTCATACCCAATGCTTAAAAGGAACTGCCAAAAATAAAGTATTCAGCAAGCATGTTTACCAAGATGAACCAGATGTATGTTCCTAATCCAAAACTTATTCATCAAGATGAATCAATTGCTTCCACACATGCATATTAACAACCAGGCAGCCATATGGGAAAAATAAATGTATCACAATTATAATCAATCAAGCATTTTATCAAGATAAACATCAAGCAACATCAGCAATCACATGATAAATTATGCATTATCAAGCATCAAGTGTATCCTTTTAACAAGGGTGATCATGAACTCTCAAAAAGAGAATTTCATCCTCTGTCTCCCCTGTTTTTCCTGTTTCAATTTTCACATTCCTCCCCCTTTTGGCATCAAGGGGTACCTGCAAAAAGAATATGATATAGCAAGCATAATGTCCAAAATATTTCCAAAAGTGTCTACAGAGTATCACAGATTCATAGTACTAACAGTAATTAAAACATAGTATCAAATTGAGCCTAAGTGTGCCAATATCAAACATTAAATAGAAGTTTAATCATCAGAGAGGTTGTACTCCGAGCCAGAATCTTCTTCCTTGTTCTTTGTTCCCATCTCATTTTCAAAGCTTTGAATCATCAAGCCCACCCGTTCTTGACATTTCTGCCAAGATTTTTCATTTTCATATGCTAACTTTCGGGCAGCCTTGTGTGATTGAAACATTAACTTGGACATGTTGAGAAATTCATTAAGGACTTCTTTGATGGATTCAGTCACTTTAGATGGTTCAGCAGGGCGACTCTCAAGGTCGCTGAGAGACGGCTTAGAAGGCATTGAGCGCTTGCTTTTCTTACCAGAAGCTCCTCCTCCTTTGATCTGTGAAACCTTGTTCTCAACAGCCTCATTAGTTAAATCAACTTTAAAGTACTCGAAGATACTAGTGAGGAACATTCCATAAGGGAGATTAGCCTTTTTAGTACTTCTAACAGACTCCCACATGTGACGAATCATAAGATAAGCAAAGAAAATTGGAGAAGAGGTAACAAGAGCAAAGAGAACAATGGAGTCAGAAAGCGTTACTCTGTGGTGAGAACCACTTTGTGGTGTCAGGATGTGTGTGATGATGCGGTGTAGCAGTGAGTTCTCAGGGCCAAGAGCTTTATGAGTGGGAACTGATCCATCTAAGCCAGACAAGTTTGCACAAATGTGTTGCAGAACAGTTTGATGAGTGACTCCAACCTAGTCATCCCATCTATCAGCCATGTATACTTTTGATCCTTCATCCGGGTACCCTAGAGCAGCGCTTATGGTCTGAGGGTTGAGAGTCATGTAAACACGTTTGACATAGGAATGGATTGAGCCATCTATTAGGCGCATGTTCACATAGAATTCCCGGACCAGCCCCGGGTAAACCAGTTTATGAATGTGGAGCAGTGGAGTCCACTTCAGGGCATCGAACAGAAGAGTAAAATTGATCCCTTTAGCAGCCAGAGAGTCAAGATTCACCAAATAGGATGAGCAAAGATGACGTTTGGCTAGTACCTCCTTGTGAAATTCGTAGAAGGTACAAGAATAGAACCAAGAGGGATCATAGTGTGAGTGAGGTTTATGATGTTTGTTCTTGAAATCCAGTGATTCTAAGTTGGCAGGTTCTCTGGTGTCATGTAACATGAAACTTTTTGTCTTCTGAGAGCTTTTTTCAGATGCATGTGGAGTGGAAGTGTATATGGGTGTGAGTTTAGGGTGAAGAAAATGGTGGACTTTTTGGGAGAATGGTTCGGTTACTTCTTCTCAAGGCCGTTTTCTTTTTCATGATCTGAAAAAGATGAATGGTGATGGAAGTTGAAGAGAAGGCCGAAGGGTGAGGTGAGTGGAGGGAGGTTAGAGGGACATTAAATGCTGATTGGAAAGAGAGAGTGGAGGGAGTTAATGGCCATCAAGAGGGCGCGGTTATTAACCAAAGGGGGTTCCATTTTTTTGAAACAAAACTGAAAAAGGTAGTTTCTTTGAATCAAGGGATTAGTTGAAAGAAAAGATTTGATTTGACATTATCCTCTTCCAATTTAGATTTGATGAGACAACCAAGAGATTGTAATTTTCAAAAATGAGGAACTAACAAAACTGTCATGGTGGGATCAAAGAGATTTGGTAGGGCCCATGAAAATTAAATTCTGCGCAGCCTCCTCCTTGTTCAAAGCCCTTCAACACATTCTGATTTTTATCATTCCTACAAGATAAAACTGAGCAGAATCAAAATTCACAAAATATCAACAGAAGCAAAGTCAATCATTCCCAAGCTTTTTCTTAATGAACAAAATATGTCTTCACAGAGGGGTTTTGTAAAAATGTCAGCAAGTTGGTCTTCAGATTTTACAAATTGAATATCAATAGTACCCTTTTGCACATGTTCTCTAATAAAATGATATTTGATCTCAATGTGCTTAGTTCTTGAGTGCAGAACAGGATTTTTTGAAATGTTTATAGCACTCATATTATCACAAAATAAGGGTATACTATTGATCTTTAATTTGTAATCTTCCAACTGTATTTTTAACCAAATCAATTGAGAGCAACATGTAGATGCGGAAATGTATTCAGCTTCAGCTGTGGATAAAGCCACTGTGGCTTGCTTTTTGCTTGACCACATGTTGAGTGAGCTTCCAAGGAAGCAACACATGCCGGATGTGCTTCGTCTATCCACTCTATCTCCCACATAATCTGCATCACAAAACCCTACTGCACAAAAGTCATCAGATTTAGGATACCACAATCCATAATCATAAGTCCCCTTAATGTATCTAATGATGCGCTTAACAGCCGAAAGATGGGATTCTTTTAGGTGAGATTGAAACCTTGAACATACACCACACTTTGGACAATATCCGGTCTAGAGGAGGTAAGGTACATAAGTGAACCTATCATTCCTCTATACCTTGTTTCATCCACATCTTGGCCATCATAATCCTTTTCAAGTTTTGTGTTAGGATGCATTGGTGTACCCATTGATTTGGAATTTTCCAGGCCAAACTTTTTGATAAGTTCTTTTGCATACTTTCCTTGGTGAATAAAAGTACCACTAGGAGTTTGTTTAATTTGGAGGCCAAGAAAGAAAGTTAGCTCTCCCATTAAACTCATCTCAAACTCACTAGTCATGAGTTTTCCAAACTCTTCACACAAGGATACATTGGCCGATCCAAATACAATGTCATCAACATAAACTTGAACAAGGAGTATATCATCATTAGATGCTTTAATAAATAAAGTAGTGTCGGTGGTACCCCTTTGAAATTGATTTTCCAACAAGAAGGCACTAAGCCTTTCATACCAAGCTCTTGGAGCTTGTCTAAGACCATAAAGAGCCTTAGATAGTTTGAAAACATGATTTAGAAACTCTTTATCTTCAAAACCGGGGGGTTGTGCCACATACACTTCTCTATCAATAAAGCCATTAAGGAAAGCACATTTAACATCCATTTGAAATATTTTGAAACCTTTATGGGCAGCATAGGCAAGAAGCAATCTAATTGCTTCCATTCTAGCTACCGGAGCAAAAGACTCATCAAAATCTATTCCCTCTTCTTGATCGTAACCTTGGGCCACTAATCTAGCCTTGTTACGAATAACGTGTCCATCCTAACCAAGTTTATTTTTAAATACCCACTTAGTACCCGTAACTTTCTTACCATTCGAATGGGGTACTAGTGTCCAAACCTCATTCTTGTCGAATTGAGCAAGCTCTTCTTGCATGGCTTTGACCCATGATGGATCTTCAAGAGCTTGTTTGACATTGTTGGGCTCCATTTGTGACAAGAGGGCAAAATTGCTTGGTTCGGTTTGCCTTTTGGTGTAGGATCTTGTTGTTACACCTTGAGAGGGATCACCAACGATGAAGTCATGAGGATAACCCCTCATGGACTTCTATTCTCTAGGATTTCGGACAGGTGTTGAGCTTTGATGAGCTTCTGGTGTTTTCACTGTTTCTGTTTCTCGTGCCTGCTCAGGAGACAAAATGGAAATGTCTCCTCCAATCTGACGAGACAAAACTGGACTGACAGATTCTTCATTTTGAGCAGATTGGGGATTTTCTTTATTTATTCCAGCTTCTTCACAATCTGAATCATTATCTATCACAGTACTGGGAAATAAGTTAGAATCACAAAAAGTAACATGTATGGATTCCTCTATGGTTCTATGCTCTTTGAGATAAACTCTATAGGCCTTGCTTGTGGTGGAATATCCAACAAACATTCCTTCATAGGATTTTGGATCAAACTTTCCAAGGTTTTCTTTATTGTTAAGTACAAAGCATTTGCATCCAAAAACATGAAAATACTTAAGATTTGGAGGGGTTCCTTTCCATAGCTCATAAGGTGTTTTCTTCAATCCTTTTCTAATAATTGTTCTATTCAAAATGTAACATGCTGTATTTACAGCTTCAACCCATAGGAATTCAGGAGTCTCATTATCACAAAGCATGGCGCTTGTCATTTCTTGAAGGCTTCGATTCCTTCTCTCAACCACCCCATTTTGTTGAGGGGTTCTAGAGCATGAAAAATTATGAGCAATTCCAAAGTCATCACAGAATTTTTCAAAGTCTTGATTTTCAAATTCTCTTCCGTGATCACTTCTTAAATGGACAATTTTTAAATCTTTTTCATTTTGAATTTTCTTGCAAAGGGTTGAGAAAGCATGGAAAGCGTCATTCTTATGAGCAAGAAAAAGTACCCAACTAAATCTAGAGTAATCATCTACCACCACAAGACCATAGTGTTTACCTCCTAAACTTTTTGTCTCGTCCCTAGCCACGAGACTTTTGTTTTTGTCTCGTCACTTGGCATGAGATATTTTTCAGTTTTAGCTCCTGTGCAGTAGAAACAGAAATGGAGTAGAAGAGAGAGAAAATTACACCCAGATATATCCTGGTTCAGCTGCTAAGTGCAGTGCAGCCTACATCCAGTCTCCATCACAACAATGATGGAATTTCACTATAATCTTCTTGATTACAGACTGTAAAGTGCTAACCCAATTTACAAGGTGATTCCCACAGAATCATGAAACACAACATAGATGAACAAAGGAACTCTAAGGACATCTATGGCTTTTTCTTTTAATTTTGCACTCTCTGCCTTTTTTCGCTCTATGGCTTTTTCATACAAACCTCACTGTTTGCCTTTTTTCATGAGACTCAAGACATAACAAAATTAAACAGAAAAATACAAAACAGAATACATTGAAGGAGAAGAGAAATCTCTTAGCTCAGGTAGCTTTCCTCGCACTCTCACACTTTCTCCTTACTTCAAACCGTGGTTGTTCTCCCTTTTTATAGAAGAGGGAAGCTTCAAAGGCCAAAAACCAAGCCAACTTCTTCTTCCTTCATGAACAAAATCGGTTCGGCCAGAGAGAGAAAAGAGATAACCCATGCAAAACCCAACATGCAATTACCTCTAGTCCTTCCTTGGTCATCAATCTTCATCATTCCGAGCTCTTCATCCTTGGCTTGCTCTCCAAGATGAATTTCTGGCCCTTGATGCTTCATGATGATGATAGCTTCATCTGCTCCACTTTTGCTTCCTCCCTCACGTAACCACCCTAGCTACCTTCTGTGATGAGTGAACTCAAAAGTAGAGACAAGCCATTCCAAAAATCTTCTCCTTGCTGGCCGAAATCTTCCTTATCCATTTTTGGTATGGAGAAGCCAAGATCTCTTCACAAAATCTTACCATAAGTGAAAGAGAATCTTAGCCACAGCATACTTTTTGTTTTCTTTTTCTTGCCATCATTGTGATGGTCTTGTTACTTGCATTTTCTTCTTTTTGGTGGCTAGGCTTAGCTTCCATGGATGCTGGGTAATGACCGAAACAAGAAGAAAGAGTAGAGAGAGAATGGAGAAAAAGTAAAGCTATGAGTAATGAGTGTTATTCACAAATAAATTAATTAAGATCAACTCTCCAAGCTTTTGTGTAGTAGCATGTAAGCTACATTAAAGCCATCAGATCACTTTTCTCTTTCTCTTTCATATTTTCAATGCAAGTCACTTCAAGTTTAATTGAATTTGAAATCCACCAAAATTGAGACGGGATCCGTTGGAAACATAGAACTTTGCTTTCTTTGCTTAATGAATTCGGACCAAGTCTTGGTCTATTAGCAAAGATCATAATTGGATCTTGTAGCAAAAACAATCCAATCTGGCCCATTCTCATAACAAAAATATTCAGCCATAAGGATGAAAAATAATTTTATATCAATGCTAAATATTTTTAATCAAATTGGGCTTGCTGTATATTTCTTTTATTTTCGGCCCAATTAGCATCATAGTTTCAGCCATTATAATCACAATAAATTAATATCAAGGCTGAGTATGAATTCATGTTGGGCTAGCCAATTTTTCGGTCTAACCACAAAATCTGCATAGCAAAATTATTTAAATTAGCATATATGAATAGAAATCAAGTTAATAATTTTGTAATTTATTATATTAATAATATTTGATCATCATTAAATTAAATAAGAGTTTTCCAAACTCATCATAAGTCTTAGGGATAAGAGCCAAGAGGGTGGTGTTGGAGTCTTTGATATGTTCTGGATTGTTCCAGCAGTCTTTTATATGGTCACTTGTCTTTCTGCTCAACAGCTCCCAGTTGTTTTTATAAAAAAACAGTAGGGAACCCATCCTCTCCTGGGGCTTTGAGTGAGCCTATGCTGTAAAGGGCTCTTTTGATCTCCTCATCTGTTGGAGTTTCTTCCAAGTTTTTGCAAGTAGAGAGATCTAGATTAGGATAAGAAGTTATTAGAGAATATACAGGAGCTATATTTATCTCTTCTTTGTAGAGATTGTGAAAATAATCAATAATGTGATTTTCCCGTTGCTGCTCCTCTTCTATCCATTTGCCTTTCTGATCTCTAAGTTTCAGAATTTTGTTTTTCCTTCTTCTGATGATAGTATTTGTATGATAGAACCTTATATTTCTGTTCCCTTCCGTAATCCATTGTTTTCTGGATTTCTGTAGCCAAAAAAATCTTCTTTGTCCAACATATCATTAAGCTCCTTTTGGAGGGATGTTTCAAGTTGTTCTAAGAAAGGGTTGTTCCCATAGCAGTGATGTCTTTGGATGCCCACCAATCTGTTCATGATCCTTCTTTTCGTTTTAAAGATGTTACCAAAAGTTTCCTTATTCCAAGTGTTGAGTTCTGTTTTGATGTTGTTGAGGTTGTTGATGAGGTTATTATCATTTTTTCAATGTTGTTGAAGCAAACCATCATATTCAGGATGTGTAGACCACATGAGCTCAAATCTGAATTGTTTATTACCGCATCTGCTAAGTTTTTTATTTTCGGTCATTGTAGAATTTGGTCATTATAGAGCTCTATAGGGAGTCCAAGTAATCTAACTCACGCTGTGATCTTGTCTATGGTTGTAAGAAGAGGACTAAAGTTTGGTTCCCACAGCCTAATAGCCAAGTAGTGGTCATATATCTTCTAAGGACCATCTAGTAGAGCATGGTCGGGATCATCCTGGGCCAAAAATTTAACGATATAGAAATCATTTCCCAAATCTATAACGTCAATACCACTAAATCTGTCCCAAATGGCTTCCAATCTTCTCTTCATGGCTGCATAGCCTATTTTCCTTCCTAGCAGTTTGACTATTAACGACCTCCACCAAGGTCTTCATAGTTAACGCGCTTCACTGATCAGGATGTTGAAGAGGCCTTCCCCCAAGTCCACCACTTTGCTGATTTGCTTGTATTGTTATGTTTATCTGTTGCTTCTTCATTTTCTGTTTTAGGGATGTCTTCAGGTTGGCTGCCTTCTTTCCTCGACATGTCGTCATCTTCAGAGTCTCTCAGCTCGATCTCATCTTCTGAGTTATCTCCTCGGACCATATTAGCATATGATCTTCTACCGGATTCCGATTCTTTCAGCATCCAGCCTTCAACTCTTGGAGTGAGGATGGAGGTGCCAGTAAATCCTTCCTCACCCTTTCTCACTTTTTTAATACTTTGCTGTAGGAGATCACGTTCCTGTTCGGTGGTTTGGTGGTCGGCCGGATTATTTTCCGGTCTCCTGTTAAAGGTCATATGGAAGAAAAGAATGAAGGGAAGAAACTATACCGAAAGAAAATAGCTTTTGCTAACGGTCAATTATTTAACTTCAGCCTATAACTTATCAGTATTATGCCTGATCTTTAAGGAAGGTGATCCTATTATTTTCTCAAATTCTCCATAACCCGAAACGCTACTTACCAAAAATAAATGGCCCAATCTTTCCATTAGCTTGCACTTGTAGCTGATATCTCATCAGCTATAAATATTTAGCTTGCACTTGAAGAACGACAAAAACAGCCTGAAGTGCAAACAAAGTAATTGTCAAAGAGTTTATTTTAGTTCACGCTTCTATTGGTAAAGAGAATTGACTACACCATCCTTCTGCATATTCTATAACATTATTTTGCCAATTCATCTATACCTTTAAACTTTTTTTTATATATATCTCAATGGTTCTGCTTCATGGCATAGCAATATGCCATTAAAATGGTCTAAAATGGTCTGACACACGTGAAAACTTTCCTGTATTATTTAGTTATTTTCACCATATTCTAAATTTTTTTAGAACTTTATCTATTGTTCGTACATTTCAATATTGTTGTACCATAAATTTTGGAATGCTATTTTAATAATTTATCCTTAAATAAAGAGACAATTTAAAGGCCTTTATTCAATTATGTTATTATGTATTTTTAGAACAAGTATATTAACTGAATCCTGAAAAATATTTGAAAAGGGAGGAAGAAAAATCCAATGTACCTGTCATGTGATGCTAAAATATTCCTTATTATATATAATATATAATTTCTTTTACTATTTCTAAGACTTGAACTCTACAACCCTTAGTTAATGTCATTTTAAATAATTTCACTTTTATTAACTTTATACACATTTAATAAATAAAAAAATAAATTATAGACACATTAGTATTTATTGATACACTAATAATAATAATAATAATAATAATAATAATAATAATAATAAAACAAATGAAATATACCCGAAGCTTACACAAGTCACTTACAAGTCAGGAAATTAAATCATGCCCCTTCCTATTTAAGATTTCATGATGTAGAAGTAAAAATGAAATACTCCTCCCAATTAGGCTTCTTCCACTGTACTACACATACAACTATAATCGTTAATAATGCAAAGATAGATACATCAAATCATGTTCACCATTAACCTATGGAATTTGAGCTATTTCCACCAAAATTTTGTGCAGAGATTGTGGCTTGGAGAAGAAAGGACAGTGGTCACTGCCTTTGATTTTGAAAACTCCTTCAGGTGGGTTTTCCCTCACCAGCTTCTCTTGAACATCTGGTGAAAGGGCACGATCATCCAATGTCTGAATGTAAAACCGGTGGCCTCTACCATATTTGTTGGGCGATAAAGATAGCTTCTCCATGATAGGGCCAAGAGGGCTAGGTCTCATGGAAACCATGGCTAAAGCAACATCCTGAAATTGAAAAATACCTAGTTTCAAATTTAATGGATTCAGGCTTAATTTGATAAAACCTTTTGAAGAGGTGAACATTTCATTTTGTGTTTGATAAGTGTTTAAAAATTCAAAGTGTTTTTTAAAACATATAAGGAGGTGCTTTCTAAAGTTAACGTGTACTTATCAAAATTTATCATTATACTTATATCTAGCATGGTTTATTTAAATTCTAAAAATTATTTTACCAAAACAGATTTTTATTACTTGTGCTTTATTAAAAGTCATTTTTAGTTTGATTTATTAAAATAAATATTACCATTTTTAAAAGGCTATCTTTCCAAAGTCAGCTTTAATAAATTATTTTTAAAAAAAAAATTGCCAAACCAGCCCTCAATAAGGAAATAATATGTACTCATGGTAACTTGCAAAAAGCTAATTCAAATTGTTACAAACCTAATTTATAGTTGAGTATTTTAATTTTTCAAATATTTATATTTTCCAAGGTCATCCTGTGCTTGTAGTTTTTCCATGTAAGCTTTGTAGAACAAGAACCTATTTTGGTAAAGTTTTGTCTTTTCAAAATGACTAAATTAGCATATTAAAGATAGCTTTTGGTAACAACTATATTTGGAAAATCAAAATAAAAGTGACTTTCAATAAGCACAAATTACAAAAATTATATTTAAGAAAAATGCTTTTAACATTTAAAATGACTTTAATTAAAAGAAATATAATAAAAAGTAAGAATATAAAGAACGGCAAAAGGCAAATATTCTTAACCAAGATGAAATTAGGGGCAAGGGACTTCAACCAAATAAAGGAAAAGTATAGGTAGACAATGAGAGTACTAAACAATGTGAACAATAAATATGTCGGATGTTCAATTCAATAAGTATGCAAATGATTATGTTCATTATTTTTAATTGGATGGTTATTCATTTTGATTCGGTTTACTCATGCATAATTAATAATGGGTGGATGTTCAATTCATTAGGTGTGTGGATGGTTATCCTAATGTTAGGGTTTAGGGGATAATTTGAGAGTAGAGTGTTTTTTTTACTTTATTGGGTCAATTCTAGAGCCTATTGTTCACAAAAGTTATTGTTTACCTAGCAAAACCCCCAAATAAAACACATAATTACAAACACCACATAGTGCCACAAAATTTTAGACTTTATTCTCCATACATATTTCATCCAAACCCTTCAAAGCAGTCAAAGAAAAACTGCTCCCTCCAGCACACATCAAACACATTGATCCAAAAGGAAAGTCGATGTTAATAATGCATGAGCTACATTTCAGAGCTTTGGCTTAATAAAACATAAATTGGAGGTGAAATAAAAAAAAAATGAACGGGTTTGCAGCATGTCAGAAGGTTGATGAATTCTTAATCCAATCAGGTATTGCTGGCCCTTACACAGAGCAATGTTTCAAGAATAAACCTCTCCAAATTAAGAAAGAATGAAAAAGAAAAAAAAACAAAACAAAAACAAAAAGGAAAAGGCAACATAAACAATTATACCAGAAGAGACCACCACTATATAGAAACCAAAGAATCTAGGAGGAAAATGTTAGAAATAGAGTTGCATCCATCATACCTTAGATGGGGACTGGTTAAAATATAACCCTTTCATCTGCTCTTTCTCAAACATAAATCCTGTGGGGGGCTTTTCTTTACCATTCCCATGTATCAAAAACTTGGATTCTTTCATAAAATGTTCAGCGGAGCCAAGCTGCAGAGTAGATCATGTGAGAAAAATTACACGTTCTTCATGGTAAAATGCAAAACAAGGTTAATCAAAACATTAAGATTTTCATAAGTTGTCTCAAAGCATCGTTTTACAATAGTCATGGACGGTGACACCACTATGTGGCACATTAGAGCAATAAAACACTAGAAATTTATGTATTTAAGATGGTAAAAAGGGGGGAAAACCATACAGTTTGCCAGAAAATTAGTTAAGACATCAAATTCTAGAATCTGAGTTATTGAAAACAAACAGTCATGACATTGTAAATTTGTGATGATAGAGTAAAATGCAACCCAATGATAAGCTAGTAAGGTATTTGAGGTTGCACTACCCAAAGACAGAAGTAAAAGGAAAGATGTAAGACCTTAGGAAAACCATTCTATATTATCAGCCTCTAAGAAGTGATCTATTCCAACCCAAGGTTCCTGAACTATTTGTGCCGCATGGTCGGCAACTTATACTCCACATAAAAAACATAATTGCCAAATGAATGGTTACGTAGTTGGAATGCTTAGTTGGGACACTACATATTATATAAAAATGTTTTAGCATGTGTTATCATTAATCAAAGGTTGATTGGAGGATCTATTCACCATAAGTGAACCCTAAAAAGTTCAACTGATCATCACAAAGAAATTAACCAGGTACCTCGTCAGCGAAAACATCAAAAGGCCTTTGGCCATCAGTCACCATCGTAGCACAAAGGAAAATAGCTTTTGAAATCTTCTGTGAATAATGTTCCAATGCATAAGAAATGCAGGCACCACCAATGCTATGACCAATAAGAATAACCTGCAAGATTTCCATTTTCATTAAATATATAGATTAACATAGGGTAATGAGATGTGTCAAAGATAAAATATTTTCAATGTCACAGTTTCAAACCTTTTCATCATCCGGAAGGTTCACAAGATAATCAGTTAAAGGTTTTGAATATTCTGCCAATGTTGTGACACTGTTAGCATCAGTGAGATCAATTCCAGAACCGGTAAGATCTAAGGCAACGGGAAGCAGGCCTGATTCTTCCAGTAGGGCAACAGTCTTGTACCAACACCATGCTCCAAAACCTTCTCCATGGATTAATACAAACTTCTTTATTTTAATGTTCTCCAGAATCTCTGGAACCTGTGCAAGATATGGGAAGGAAGAGAGCAGTAGAAATTAAGGAGGAATTATTTTAATCATATGCATAAATTGAAACTCCTAAGATTTCTATTGAGGAGGAATTTTTCGTAATTTAAATTTAAATAACAAGCATAATCAACCTGCATTAACAAACATAATTAAGCACCAACACCTCAGTTGGTTTATCCAATGACAGTATTAATGGTATAACTGTTGAATGCCATCTAGTTCCAAACACAAAATCAGCCCTAATTCTCCCCTTAAACAACTATGCTAAACTTTCCTAAATGAGGCAAAATTACCTGCATTCTTTCATCAGGCTTTGGAATAATTGGAAGTCAAAATGCATTGGTAACTTACAAATGTCATGGTTTTCGTTTGAAACTCCAAACGCATGGCCAAAATCTACATGATTATAAGGTTTCAATACCCAAACCAAACATGCAGCTTCATACATATGCAACAACATGATTGCGATGCAAATTGCATAAAATAGAGTTTTGGAGACGACGGTGACAAGGCTTTGGTGGAGTCAGCACTGGGCAACTCAACCTACACAAGGCGGGCAGAGAAGTGGGGTACGTATATTGGTAAATAAATTGCATCTGCTTTTGAAAGCACGGTGAATTGGCCATGTACTTTTTCCAGATGCACCTTTTAAAAAAAAATAAAAGAAAAAAATTAAGGAAAAAGTTGCCCTTGGATACCTTTTCTAATACTTTTCGGCTATGGCTTGTCCCGTTGAGTGAAGTTGCTCCCACCACTAACAATTAACTATTTTTCCCCCTTTCCCTCCTACCCACGAGCTCCTCAAAGATCTTAATCATGACAAGCCACTTTTTGGCAGTGAAGAACTGATTGAAAAAAGAGGTGTCGCGGTGTGGTAGCGTACCTGTACCTGTTTATTGGCGGAGAAAGAATCAGAGAGATTGCGTGGTAGCGTACCTGTACCTGTTTATTGGCGGAGAAAGAATCAGAGAGATTGCGCCTTCTGGAGCTCGTGGAGCCGATTCTCCTTGACATGGAACCTTCGAACCTCTGAGACAACTGATGCTGTTGGAGTGCCATGGAGAGTGCCTGTAGATGCAGGTCTTCCTCTGCCACCAGCTTCCTCTGTGATCTGCCCATTCTCTTGCTTCTCGATCCAACATCTTTCGTCTCCTTCTTTGTCATGCAAGTAAAACGATTCCCCATCTCTTCCTTCACCTTCACAATCACTTTGAAAGTTGAAAGTTCTCAGCTCTTCCTCTTTCTTATTATTATTATTATTATTATTATTATTATTATTATTATTATTATTATTATTATTATTATTATTTCCTCTTCCACTACTATTCTGTCTTTTTCTTCTTCGTGGTTGCGGGAAGGAGTTGTTGAGGCATACAAGTTGTTGGCTTTAAATGCATAAAAATTAAACAAAAAATATTAGTATTAGTAATTTAGTATATTACTATATTATATTATTATGCGAATCAAACAACTCAGACTCTTGAACCCCAACCGATTTTAGAGCTATTAAATGCTTTATATCGTCTTTGAATATCAGGTTTTCAACAATACAAATTTACAATAGTACTCTTCAAAAAAAAAAAGTAGATTAGTAATTTAGTAGTACTTGATTAGTTGATTTCATAATTTCCTTGTTGCTTTCTAATTAGTAATTACTCTCTCTTCTGCTTCCAATATTTTAACCTAATTCAGTAATTTCAATAGTACTCTTCAAAAAAAAAAAGTAGATTAGTAATTTAGTAGTACTTGATTAGTTGATTTCATAATTTCCTTGTTGCTTTCTAATTAGTAATTACTCTCTCTTCTGCTTCCAATATTTTAACCTAATTCAGTAATTTAACCAATTTTCCCTTTTTCTCTTTTCAACGGGAAAAGGAAGTTGTTTTTACTTTTTAACTTTACCATAAGTCCATAATACCTGCAGTCAAGCATAAGTGCACAACAAATGTCATTATTTCTTGACTTTCATTTGATACTGTGAGCATTATTAATTACTAGCGATAATATGGTAATGATAATAAATTTGAAATTAACCTAGATACTAAGTAACAAAATAATATATTTTATAAATTATATATAATGAATGACATTGTAGAAAAATAAATTGGACACTAAATTACTCTTATATTTCTTATTTATAATAAACATATAATGAAAGGTATTTTGGAAAAATAATTTGAACATCAAACTACTTTTATATCTCTTTTATATAATAAATAGATAAATTAAATATAATTAAGAACGTTTTAAAAAAATAATTTAGACATTAAACTACTCTTATATCCACCTATATATCATAGTATATGATAAAAAACATTCTAGAAAAATAATTGACATATCAAATTATTTTCGTATTCTCTTTATATAATAGATGGATAAATAGATTGATAGATAGAAGATAGTTTAACATATTAACTTACACATATCTAATAATATATATTTTATAAATTAAATATGTATAATAAATTAATAATTATAAAATGTTAAAATAATAACTATTTAGTATTTTATTTAAAATTTAAATGAAAAAATTATACACTAATTTTTATAATAGAAAATCAGCTAATAAATTAATTTGCAACGTTTTGCTTAATATATACATTTATTGTAATATGTAAATAAAATTAATTATAATTGTTCCTGCCTGGTTGCGACTGAGTTATAATTCGTCCTTATGAAGAGGTTGGCCAACCTTATCAATGAATTGCAATACGTCTCGACTACCAAGTGAAACAAGAGGAGGAGCACCTGCAAAAAGCACTCCGACGCTCAAGTCAGTCAAAGAGAACTATCAAAGGAGAGTTTTTAGCTTAGAACGATGACTTCATACCTTTACCGATTTCAATCATTTTCTTTTATAACTGGGAGATGATAACGGCCATATTCCTCAATTGATTGTCTCTGATGTAACCGATCAAAGGTCATTTATTGCCATAAATTCGGTAGATCTAATGCGTCGGTTATCAAGAAGTCTGTCGAAGTATAACTCGTAACCGATGTATAACGGTCATATCACAGCCCCTAAGCTTAACCTGGGTTTAGATGAGGCAGGTTGAGCTTTAAAATTTTGATGTAACCGAGTTATAGCTCGGCATGGGGAGCCCCCAGGTCAACTTGACGCATCGTACAAATATAAAGTATATTTGTTTTATGTGGAATAGTAAAAGTTTTGAAACAAGTTAATGATGGTATTGTTTTTTCAATGCAAGGTGCGAGTTCCAAGGTGGTCTTGGAACAGTTGAAAGTGAGTTTTAAATGAAGGATCATGATTTTTATCCTGGAACTGAAAAGTTTTTCTTAAATGAATGGTTAAAATCTATTTTGAGTTACATTGACATAAAGATTGAAATACTGCTTTAACCTGTGTGTCTTCTCAAGAGGGTTTTTAAAGAATAAGCAAAAGAGGTTAGTAAGAACACTCTCTTACCTCCTTACTTTTTCGATTTTTTACTGCCTGAGAGGGAAAAAATGAGTGACAAGAAGGGAAAGGCGTTACCTAAGGTAGAAGATGATGAATCGTATGAGTAGGTCGATGGAGATGTGAAGATAAGGGCTTCTCTGTTTTTTTATAAAGAGAGTGTTGAAGGAATTAGTTTAGGAAGGATAGTGAGACCTGGTTTCCACATCGAGTTGGTTCCATGCAATCGCATGGATCTTGTTTATCTCCGAAAGAAAGATTTTGAAAATTTTTATATGTATAGCTGTGTCCTTGAAGAGTTGTTTGTGAAGTTACCTTTTACAAAATTCGAATGCAATACATTGAAGCAAATGAACTGTGCGCCTTCTCAAGTCCATCCTAACGGATGGATATTCATAAAATGCTTTGCAGTTTTAATGGAATTCTTAGGGATTGAACCTGATATAGAGTTGTTTTTTTTCTCTCTTTCAAGCCAATGGTGTCTGGAAAGGCCTTTGGGTAAACCTGAATAGTACTCCTAGATTTGCGGTTTTTAAATTGTACAAATCTTCCTTCAAAAATTTTAAGGAAATATTTTTTAAAATTAAATCAGTAGATGAGGAATTTCCCTTTTACTTAAATGAAAATCTCAGGGAGAAGTTTCCCCTTTATTGGTGTTGCCAGCCTAATCACATATTAGGTCCCGAACTTATAACGCCTCGGAATGAATGTATAATAAGCTTTTTGATGGAAATGGTTGATCGAGGTGGTTTGATATCTGTCTCAAACTTGCTTCTATGGGAAGAAGATAGGGCGTCTGTTGTAGAATATTTTGGTGAGGCATTATTGGGTTGTTGATCTGGGTTGTATTGTGTAACTTGTTTACTGAATATATAACCTTTCTTCTTTGCTGTTTCTATAGGTGGGAAATACCCTGGAGTTTCGGCATCGAGCATGAGAGCTCGATTCAAGTGAAAAGTGGAAGGTGAGGCTGAAGTGAAAAAACGATTGATCTTAGTGAATTGGCGAGCTTTACTGTTAAACAAGAAAAGCTCCATTCTTTTGAGGAAGAAGGTCATCATTGTGGGACAAAAATGTTCCTTTTAATGTTTTAGCGGATGAGGTTGTTCAATCTACTTCTGACATGAGTCGTATTGAGGAAGTCGGAGATGTTGGTATAGACCAGTTTATGCAGGTCAGCTAAACTTCTATATTTGTGTTTTTGTCAGAGTAAATTTTTTGAAAAAGTTATTTGTATCTGTGTGTGGACTTGCAGGTGTTGGGCTTTCGCCTAGCTAGCATCGGGCGAAGTCAAGAGAAAAGGCATAGAAAGGTGTTACAGAGTGCTGCGGAGAGTACCGATTTAAAGGGGCAGCTAGAAACAAAAGAAACTATGCTATCTGAGCTGAAGAAAGAGCATTCTATTACGAAGGAGAAATTGAAACTTGAAAAGGAAGAGCATGAGAGCGCAAAAGAATCATTAGGGAAGAAGGAAAGTGAGCTAACTACCATAAATGAGCGAATTGTGGAGGTAACACTGCAATTGAAACAGATCGAGTCAAGCCGAGAAGCTGATATCCTTGATGCCTTCGCAGAAGGTTTTGAGTGTTCCGTCATCCAAGGAAAGTTTCTGTGTCCTGGAGGTGAATTTACTGCTATAGACCCGAGCAAAATAGTTCGAAACGGTCAATTGGTTGATGATGAGGAGGTGGCAGAAGAAGGCGATGACAACTTGGCCGACTAAAGCATTTGGTTTTAGTTTGAACTTTTTTTGGTAATGAAATAGTTAAAGGATATGAACAGTCTTTATGAAAACTATGTATTTTGAATGGTTTATGTTGGGTCCTACTAAGGACTATGGTATTATACTGTTCCCAATTTTGTTATACACCCTAAGTTAGGGTCTGATTAGTTCGGTGTGCTGATTAGGAATTTATCAGCTTTCGATTTGCGCATGAGATATCAATGCGACTTTAAGTTTGATTGGTGATCTTTTAGGGCGGTAGATGAAAATGATTGATATAGGGTATTCACCAAAAGTATATCTAAACAGAAATGACCAGAAAAACAAATTTTATTCAACGCAGTACCTTTACAAATGAAAGTAGGTAAGCTGGCCTCGTTAAAACCTCCTTGAGCAAAACCCATTTTTGGGAAAAATCACAAGGTAGGAAAAAGAGTACCAGCATGTTGCATTTAGCTATAGTATTGCTTCAATGAACTAACATTCCAAGTGTTGGGTAGTATTTTTCCATCTAATTCTTCTAGACGGTATGCGCCTTTTCCGATCACTTGATGTATTCTGTAAGGTCCCTCCCATGTGGCGGCAAGTTTGCCATGGGAAGGGGGTCTTCGCGCCTCCTCGGTTTTCCTCAATACCAAGTCTCCGATATGAAAAGATCTCAGCCTCACCCTTTTATTATGGCACTGACCTATTCGCTGCTGTAGGGCCTTATGACGAACAGCCGCTGTGGCGCGAACCTCCTCAATTAAATCGAGCTCGGCTCGCCGAGCATGATCATTATCGTCCCCCGTGTTCTTAAGGAACCTTGTGATATTTAGATGGGTATCATCGCTTCCGACCCATATACCAACCGGAATGGTGTTTCTTTGGTTGTTGAGTGTATTGAGGTGTTATAACCCCATAAAATCTCTGGAACAAGCTCAGCCCAAAGTCCTTTAGCATCATCGAGCTTATTCCTTAAAGCCTGAAGGAGGACCTTATTTGCAGCTTCGGCTAAACCGTTCGATTGAGGATGCTCTACCGAGGAAAAATACTGCTTAATCTTTAAATTATGTAAAAAAAGTTTTAAAATTATGGTCGGTAAACTGGCGACCATTGTCAGTTATGATGTGACGGGGTATGCCATATTTGCAAATTATCTTTTGCCAAACAAATGATATCATTTGTGCCGATGTAATCCTGGCTAGGGGTTGAGCTTCAATCCATTTAGAAAAATAATTAATTGCCACAACTAGATATTTTACCTGTCTTGGGGTTGTGGGAAAAGGTCCGAGGATATCCATTCCCCATTGATTGAATGGCCAGCTTACCATGGACTGGTGTAAATTCTCAGCTGGGATGTTAATAATCGGAGCATGTTTTTGGCAGTGATCACAAGTTCGGACCTTTTGCTGACTGTCTTCCCATATGGTCGGCCAGTAAAAGCCAGCACGAAGAATCTTTTGTGCTAGACTTCTCGCTACTGAATGCATCCCATAAATGCCTTCATGAACCTCGGCTATGGCTAGCTCGGCTTCTGACCTGTCTAAACATTTCAATAATGGTCGAGAGTAACCTTGCCTATATAGTTGATCATTTAGCAGTGTGAAAAAAGATCCCTGTCATTTGAACTTTTTTAGGTCTTGGATTCCTAGTGGAAGCTCTCCACTTTTAAGGTATTGAATGTATGGCTCTTGTCAGCTACTCTCATTGTCTATATGAAAAATGGCGACTATATTTATGCTCGGCTCATGAAGGGTGGACTGTAGAAGTGAGGCAGTGTGTGACTGAGTGGTAGCTAGTTTAGATAATATATCTGCCCTATGATTATGATCTCTTGCTATATGGTTGATTTCAATTTTTGAAAAACAAAACATAAGATTTTTAACAATACCTAGATATTTTGATAAAATTGGGTCTTTGGTTTGAAAACTCTGATTTACTTGTGTAACAACTAATAGGGAATCAGAATAAACCTGTAAATTAACAACGTGTAATTCAATTGCTAACCTGAGCCCAGCGATTAGGGCTTCATACTCGGCTTGATTATTGCTAGCCTTGAATGAGAATCGAAGAGAATGTTCAATAACAACCCCTTCAGAACTTTTCAAAAGTACTCCTGCTCCAGATCCCTGAGGGTTCGAAGCTCCATCAACAAATAACACCCAGCTTATACTTTCTGTATCTGAACTTGGTTCAGTGAACTCGACGACAAAGTCAGCTAAATATTGTGATTTGACAGATCCTCTAGGCTGGTAGTGAATATCAAATTCTGAGAGTTCAATAGACCATTTGATCAATCTTCCTGCAAGCTCGGGTTTGGCGGGTATTTCTCGTAACGGTTGAGAAGTTCTAACGTTGATTGTATGGCTCTAAAAATAAGGTCGGAGCCGTCTTGCAGAAAAAACAAGTGCGTACGCGAGCTTTTCTAACCTTGGATAGCGAAGCTCGGCATTCTGCAATGATTTGCTTACAAAATAAATTGGCCGTTGTGTTTTCTCATTTTCTACAACAAGAACAGAGCTAACCGCCATATCAGTGATCGACAAATATAAATATAAGGGTTCGCCGACTTTAGGTTTTTGTAAAATAGGTGGTTTAGAAAGAAATTGCTTTAAACTTTTAAATGCTATTTCACAGTTTTCATCCCATTGAAAACTCGTATTTTTCGTTAAGCATTTAAAAAAGCTGAAGGACTTAGACGCCAAGCATGGCAAGAATTTGGATAATGCTGCCAACCGCCCTGTTAATCGCTAGACCTCCTTGATGTTCGTGGGACTATTCATATCAAGGATTGCCTGACATTTTTCAGGATTTGCCTCAATTCCTCGGCTAGTAAGGATGAAGCCGAGGAATTTTCCTCCCTGAACACCAAAGGCACACTTCTCCGGATTGAGTCTCATGTTATCAGCTCGGATCTAGCCAAAAATTTCAGTAAGGTCGTCAATGTGAGACTGGCCGAATTACGTCTTAGCGACCATATCGTCGACATATACTTTAATGTTCCAACCTATCTGCCGATCGAAAACCTTGTTCATCAGTCTCTGATATGTTGCACCTACATTATTTAAGCCAAAAGGCATGACATTATAACAATAATTACCATATTCAGTAATGAAAGCTGTTTTTTCTTGGTCTGATGGATGCATAAGAATCTGGTTATAACCAGAGTATGCATCCATGAAACTGAGGGTACCATAATCACAAAAGTTATCTACTAAAGTATCAATAGAAGGCAGGGGGTAGGCGTCCTTAGGACATGCTTTATTTAGATAAGTAAAGTCGACGCACATGCGCCATTTACCATTATTTTTCTTTACCATAACAATGTTAGCCAGCCAAGTCGTAAACCTGATCTCCCGGATGAAATTTGCATCGATGAGCTTTTTGGCTTCTGCCATGGATGCAAGCCTTTTCTCGGTTCCGAGATTTCGCTTTTTCTGAGATACTGGTTGGGCCGCCGGGCTTATTACCAGCTTGTGAGTAATAATAGATGGATCAATGCCTGGCATGTCTCCAGACGTCCAAGCAAATAGATTGGTGTTTTCTCGTAAAAAATGAATGAGCTTCTCCCTTTCTTCATCTTTTACGGAGGTTCCTATAAAAGTAAATTTCATCGGATCATCAGTTAACGTAAGCTTTGTTAGCTCTTCATTTGGTGAAGGACGATTTTGAAAGTCAACTCTGGGATCAAGCTCGGCCAGTGCTGGCTGCTCGGTATTGATAGAGTGTATGCATCGCTCGCTGCTTCTTTTGAGGTTTTAGGCTCGTATTATAACAATGCCGAGCTTCTTGTAAGTCGCCATGGACCGTGGCCACAACATTATCTTGAACAGGAAACTTGACACAGAGGTGAACAGTGGATACAATTGCAGTAAATCTATTTAAAAAAGGTCTTCCTAAGATAAGGTTATAGGGACTAAAACAGTCAACAACAAGATATTGGATATCATGTGTTTTAGATAATGGTTGCTCACCAAGTGTGGTTTGTAACCACACTGAACCCAAAACTGGAACGCGCTCTCCTGAGAATCCGACCAAGTCTCCTACAGATGGTTGCAAAATGTTAGTACTTAGCTTCATCTTTTCAAATGTAGTAAAAAATAATACATCAGCGTTGCTGCCTGGGTCCAGCAATACTTTCCGAACTATTAAGTCTCCCAACTGGATGGAGACGACGACAGGGTCATCCAAGTTGGTGTCGGTACAACTAAAATCGGCTGGGCGGAAGGTCATCTCCGGGATCTGCTACACTGGTTGAGGATTATTGGTGGTATCTCCAAGCGTCAACATGGCCCTGTACGTCCGCTTTCTTGCCGAGCTTGTTTGTCCTCCTTCAACGTAACCGCCCGAAATGCAATTGATTATGCCCCTAAGTTGAGCAGGGGCCTTTTCCTTGTCCTTTGATGATGATCCTGCAGGGGATGGATCTGAAGTTGGAACGGTTCTTTTCTGCATATGTATTGAGATGAATTTATCAAGATGTCCTTGTCTTGCTAATCGTTTCAAAAGATCTTTGGCGATCACACATTTGTCGGTTGTGTGACCATACTTTTGATGGAATGTGCAATACTTGGACTTGTCGACATTCCTCAGCTCAGGATAACTGCCAGCTTTGTGAGGAGGTTTAATCAACTTGGAATTCAAAATTTCTTTGATAATGTCGTCTCTTTTCGAATTAAACTGTGTGTACGTCTCATAACGGAGGGTACGCTTGAAACTCTTCTTATTGTCCCGAGGTTTATCGTCGTCTTTAGTAGTTGCCGAATTTTCAGCATTGCGAGCCTGGCGAAGCTCCTCAATATCGATCTGTCCCTTGGCCTTCTCTCGAAACTTAGCTAAAGTCTTTGGCTTGGCTACTGCAATGGCTTCCTGAAATTTTTCTGGTCGAAGGCCGCTTTTGATTGCATGCAAGTGTACTTCAGGATGAAGATCGGGAATTCTCATAGCTATCTTCGTAAAATGGGTAATGTAGTCCTTCAAACTTTCTTGAGGGCCTTGCTTAACAGTCGTCAAATAGTCGAGTCATGCAAATATATCGCCGACGCTGCAAAGTGATCTTCAAATTGCTTTGCCAACTCCTGGAAACATGAAATTGAATCTGCAGGCAAAGAGGAAAACCAGTCAAGTGCAGGACCATCTAGAAAGGACGGAAAACAATGGCATAAAATAGGGTCAGATGCACCGTTAACGATCATAATAGATCAAAATTTTTTTATATGCTGCTTTGGATCCCCTAACCCATCGTACGGAATTAAAGTCGTCGGCAATGTAAATTGCTGAGGAAGTTGAAAATTCATGATGTCGACTGTAAAAGGTCCTGCCGAGTTTTCGGGCTCATCTTCCTCGTCCTTAGGTGAGGTTTCGTTGTTTTGAGGACCTCCACCATCATCATCCTGAGGCGTCTCCGAGACATGCGTCGGTTGAGATTGATGTTCGTCGTTGGCGTTCCGTCTATGGCGCTTATCGTGATCTTCCAGGCGAGCATTAGCTATTTGCTGAATTTGTTGCTGCATCTTTTGATTTTCCTTCGCCATACGTTGATTGGCTTCAACCATGCGCTGATTTGCCTGTTGAAGTTCGGTTACCATCCGAAGGAGCTCGGACAGAGTGGGAAGAGGTACATCAGCCATTAACAGATGCTGGAGTATTTGGGACCTGTAAATAGAAAATTTTCAAAACTTTCGGGCCCCACGGTGGGCGCCAAATGTTCCTACCTGGTTGCGACCGAGTTATAATTCGTCCTGATGAAGAGGTTGGCCGACCTTATCAGTTAATTGCAATACGTCTCGACCACCAAGTGAAACAAGAGGGGGAGCTCCTGCAAAAAGCACTCCGACGCTCAAGTCAGTCAAAGAGAACTATCAAAGGAGAGTTTTTAACTTAGAACGATGATTTCATACCTTTACCGATTTCAATCATTTTCTTTTATAACTGGGAGATGATAACGGCCATATTCCTCAATTGATTGTCTTTGATGTAACCGACCAAAGATCATTTATTGCTATAAACTCGGTAGAGCTAATGCGTCGATTATCAAGAAGTCTGCCGAACTATAACTCGTAACCGATATATAACAGTCATATCAATAATATAAATATTTTATATTTTAATTAACAAATTTTGAAGTTCTAATTTTAAATCTTATAAACAATTTAGAGAAAAGGAAAAAAGTATATTCTTTTAGGGAATTAGATGATAGAATGCTAATAAAGAAAGTTGTTACTTATTAATGCTGACGGTGATTGAAAAAAATTTTCGTTGGCTGAACACTTAAACGAGGACATTAAAAAAAGATCAGGACAATTCCTCCACCAATTAGGGGTGTTCGCGATTTTAAGTTAAAAATTCATTCGATTTTAAGTTAAAAATTCATTCGATTCGAACATTAATTCTATTTATAATGTAGTTTGGATTAGATTGAATTTACGATTTTATAAATTAAAAAAATTAAATGTTTATAACAAATATTAATAACAAATTTTAAATAATTAACAATAATATAACAAGTCTCAGTAATATCTTAAAAAATCAATCATAATATAATAATAGAAATAAAATTATAAATTAGTTAAAATAAATAAATAAATCACATTTTAAACATAAAATATTTATTAAATAATAATAATAATATATAAATAATATAAAAATATATAATAAATTAAATATGTATAATTATAAATATAATAATAAAATAATAATATTATAACACATTGTGCAGTTTGAATTAAATTAAATCAGTTATGAAAACTAGCTGTGAAATTCAATCCAATCTAATAATTTATAAAAAATAAAATTCAATCAAATCTAAATTAATACCATTTTAATCTGCTTTCAATTTGAATTAAATTGAATAAACGATTTAATTTGAATGAATTTAAATTTAAACACTCCCATCCACCATGCTTTGATTTGGGGAAGGATATAGTATAATGGAACATCACGGCAGATGGAGATTTCAGTAAATAGTTCTTACACATCTTTGGGATATTATTTAGGGTTGGCATGGGCCCTAACGTGTTAAATGCTTCGTGTGGCTCACTATCCACAAAAGGCTTATGAATTCACAGAGAAGGAAAATATTTTTGGAACAAACCCAAAAATGTCACTTCTGCAATGACACTAAAGAATCCCATAACCATGTTCTAAGGGACTACTCGAAAGCTTCAAGATTCTAAGGGAGAAACATTCTCCTAATACACCTCAACCTATTCTTTACAGCTCTCTTTGATGCATGGATTCAGTGGAATCTCACATCGGATCATGGCTAATCCAAAAAAGTACAATGACATTCTTTCTTCATGGTGTCTTGGTGGTGGATTTGGGGATGGAGAAATAAGAAAATATCCCTCTTTTAGAAGATCAACTGATTCCGTTCATATCATCTTGGAGTACATTCGGTCTATGGATAATGTTTTCGAAAATACTCACAAGCTCCTTCCATCGATCAGAAGAACAAAGGAACTTATAGTGTGGCATCCTCCTTTGATGGATTGGATAAAGTTGCATACTGATGGAGCAACATTGGTAGTCCTGAAAAAGCTAGTTGTGGAGGGCTCATTCAGGATCATCTAGGGAGATGGGTAGCGGGTTACAAAGCTAACTTAGAGATTTGCACGACAATTACGGCTGAATTCTGAGACATGCTTCACAGCTTTAAAATGACTTAGAATTTGGGGTTTAAATCTTGAATCTGATTCAAGAGTTGTAATACTAACAGTGGAGAGTAAAGACAAACTTGATCAACATCCTAAGAGTGTTGCTAGACATATAACTTCCTATGCTCACAGGTATTGAAATTTGGAAATCCAACATATGTACAGATTGACTGCAAACAATGACATGACAAAGCCACAAGAATTTTTGTAGATATTCCTCGTATAGACTTTGGACTGATAATTGATGATGATTGTAGAAAGGCGGCATTGCTCCAAAATATTGCAGCTGCATAATTTCTTGGACCTAGGTTCTATTTCTATAAAAAAAAGTTTAAGTGCTGCATAATTCCAAAGGTGAACCGAGGTTGTGAGTAACAAATCCCAAAAAATAATACAAATATAAGTAAATAAAAATTTACAATACATATTTATTTGGTACTAAATTAGAACATTTCTGAAGAAAATCTCCCGTTCTAAGCGGTTCAACCTGTGATGTTGATGGTTTGATGGATCAGAAGGAATAAGAGAAAAAAAATAAGTTCTTATCATTGTTGAAGAGAATGAAAAATTCTCTTAAAAAATATCTGTTGAATTATTACACTTTATATACTATGTATTCTTTATATATTTCCACTAAAAAAAATTACAACAAATAAGCCTACATCTACTATTGATGAAAAAATAATCTAAACAACATCCTCTTGCAAGCTAGAATTGAATAAATCTAACAATCATAACTTGGAAACATTAGTAAGAAAAGGACCCGGTGGCAGAGCTTTGATACAAAAATCAGTGAGTTGGTTTTTGGAACGAACTGTTAGACAAATTTGTGGCAGTCCACTTCATTGTGTTTGGTAAGATGAATTATTGTCACAGAATATATTGATAGACTTTTGAAGCAACAAACTGATGAAATCCATTAAAAAGGATAAAGAGACCTATATTAGCTTCCAGCTCACGAGAGAGTTCTCAAATATGAAGCAATAACCAGAAATGGAACGACGAGTATCGGCACAGGTAGCCCAGGTGAGATGCATATTAGAAGTAAAGGAGAATAATAGACCAGTTGCGGGTCTGCCCCTTAAATATCGGAGTACGCGAAAAGCACCTGTAGGTGAAAAGTGGTTGCACAGTCCAAAAACTGGCTCAAACGTCTCAGCATAAGAGATATCAAATCTAATATTTGTGAGGTAAAGGAGTTAGCCGATGAGCTGTCTGTAAGTAGTGTTTTCTGTTAAAATGGTATCGGATTCCTTCGAGAGTTTCTGATCATAATCAAAAGGAGTGAAGAGACGCTTGCAATCTAGATAACCAAAATTCTTGAGAAGGTCCATGACGTACTTACGCGGATAAATGTGAATTTCAGTGTTAGAGCGTGCTACTTCCATTCCTAAGAAGTACTTGAGATCACCAAGATCTTTTATTTTGAATTTGTCATCCAAAATTTGCTTGATGGAATTAATTTCACCAATGTCATTCCCAGTTAAAATCAAGTTATCAATATATACTAGAATGGCAGTAAAGCTTTCGGATTGTTTCTTGATAAAGAGGGAATGATCATAAAAAAAACTGCTTATAACCAGCATCAACAAGAGTCTGAGTGAGCTTAATGTTCCATTACCTGCTTGTTTGCTTAAACCCATATAGAGACTTTTGCAATTTACAAACCAAACCTAGTGGTGACACAAACAAACCGGGTGGTATCTTCATATAAACTTTCTTGTCCAAATCTCCATGAAGGAAAGCAGTATTGATGTCTAGCTATTTCAAATGTCATTTCTTTGCCGCTGCTATTGCTAACATTACTCGTAGGGTAGTTATTTTCACAACTGGACTAAAAGTATCACCATAATCCACTCTTTGCACTTGAGTGAATCCTTTTGTAGCTAGCCTCGCTTTGTGCCTTTCTATGGTACCATCAGGATTGAATTTTACCCGAAAAATCCATTTGCAACCTACAACCTTCTTGCCTTTTGGGAGTTCAGTGAGACATCAAGTTCTGTTCTAATCAAGAGCTGTCAATTCAGCTTGTATTGCATTTCTCCAACATTCATATGCAGCCACTTCTTCATAAGTGTTAGGTTCCGGATCTAATGTGATGGATAGAGAAAGAGACTTATATTTTGATGTTAGTTTATCATATGATAAGTGTTATGAGATATGATATAAAGAGTTAGAGTTGGCAAAGTTGCTAAAGTGAGCTGCGTGGGTTATCATATAATAGTAGTCTTTCAAATAAGTAGGCAGTTTCTTGACTCTTTCAGATTTTCTAGTGATGCAATCATGTGTAATGTCGTAGTTTTGTGATGCATGTGCATTTTTAGTGTGTGGTGTGGTAATGGGTGCAATGGTGTGTGAGAAAATTAGTGAGTGCATTGAATTTGAGAAATGTTCATTTGAATCTGTGAGTGTAGTAGGTGTGGGTGATTGCAAATGATGTGTGGATGGTGTATCATATTAAAAAAGATCAATGCATTGTGGAGTACGAGTGAGTTCCGCATGAATGTCAGTGCTAGTGGAATGTGAAAATGTAAAATGTGTTTCATAGAAAGTTACATTTCTAGATATGAACATTTCTTTTGATTTTAAATTAATAAGTCGAAAACCCTTTGTTCCTAATTTAAAACCGAGAAAAAACTATTTTTCTGACTCTTGGGTCTAATTTTGTTCTTGAATTTGTTAATGTGGAGGCATATGCAAGAGAACCAAATACTCTTAAATATGAAAGGTTAGCTAAATTACCAAACAAAAGCTTATAAGGACTAGCATTATCCAGTTTAGTGCTGGGTAGGCTATTAATTAGGTTAATAGCGTGACCAACTACGTATTGCCAAAAATAATGTGAAATTTCGGATTGAAATAACAGTGCTCTAGCAACACGTAAAATATACTGGTGTTTTCGCTCTACAATCCCATTTTGCTCTAGTGTTTCTACACAAGAGGTTTCGTGTAAAATGTTAGTTGATGCAAAAAAGGATTTTAGAGTGAATTTTGGCCCATTGCCAATCCTTATACACTTAACTTGTAATACCTTAATTACCCTAAGCCTTACCTCATGCCTTAAAGGAAAGGTTAATCAAAGGTTATGACAATCTTAAAGCTTATACATAAATATATATAGAAAGGAAAAATAATTCTAGAAGTCCGATGAAGGAATAAGCTCAAAAATAGAGTTCCAAAAGCGCGAGACGTTCACACGAAGCTACACTAATCGAGGCACAAGATATACGTACAGATATCAAGACATATATATAGATATATCAAAGTATAATAGTCATAAGGATCTAGCCGCCACCCGCAGAGTTTAAGCCGGCTAGTTATATATAGACAAAAAGAGTTTTAAAAGTAAAACAGCTTATACAATATTTCTCTCAAAGTAAACCTCTAAGGCAAAGACAAATACAAAAGTGACAAATCTAATCAAAACAAATAAAAAAAACTTCAAAACATAGCAAGGATCCTCCGTCCTGTCACCATCAAGCAACTCACCGAGGTGGGTTGCGACCTGCATCTGAAAATAATAACACAATATGGAATGAGAACCAGAGGTTCTCAGTATGGTAACAGTGCCCAGTGATGTAAAATATAAGACTCCTGGATGCCAGAGGCAATCCTAGAGCTTCATATCCATCATGAGATTCAAGCTTAAACCATAAGTAAATTTAAAACATAACTTTAAGATCACAATGAAACAGGGTAATCTAACTTAGTGGATTTCTAATCTAGCAATTCTCCGTTGTCCCACAGCCTTCGCCAGCCTAACCGCCATGCAATCCCATCACCACCTCCTTCCGAACCTCCTCAATCCCAGTAGAAAACACAAGTAATAGCAATGCAAGTAAAAAACAAGTATAGCATGTATATCAAGAAAGTTAAGAAGCAATTAATCATGTTATTCAATTAGGCAAGCAATTCAAGTCGGCAAAGTAAACAAACAAATAGAAGATGCACATGATGAATGCCTATCCTATTTGGCTGTGATATCACATTGTCGGTTCAATGGCCCTGACATATTTCCATGGAGATGTCGTCCTTCGGTCTCATAATAGGAACCTCCGAGATATCGTGCCCAGAACACAGTCCAGGATATAGTGCCTGCACACTCTAGTGATTCGAAAGGATGCGAGCAGGATACTCTTGCCACGGACTTCACATCTCAACGTAAACGGGACTAACCACCGCCCTTACGCCGCTGCGATGACCTCGACAAGCGGGATTAACCACCATCCTTGCAGGCGCATAGCGTCTCAACAATCTCAGTTTAAAAATATTACATCAGTGGTTTTCAAAATCATTTCATTCAACACTCAGTAGTTCACCACTTTCATGATTCATTGTTAGTAATCATCAATACGATACTCTGCCTTCTCACTCAATCAAATCTGTCCTCAATACTCCATAAACCGAAGTCTCCATTTTCTAAATTCATATAAAACTCATCTAATTAAGTCACTAATTTTCTTTTATAAGTCCTTAAGCCTAACTACAAAACATTACCCTTAAACTACATCTTGGAAAAGTTTAGAAAGTTTAGAGAACCCTTAAAAACAAAGGAAAACATTTAACTGCAAAACAGGGGTCTCGCGTACGCAAGCCCCTGCCTCGCATATGCATGCTGTTGAAAAAATGGTGGTCGCGTACGCAACCCCCTGTTCACGTACGCGAGATGTCCAACCCAAAAGGGTTGCTCGTGTCGCGTGTTAAAGTTCACGTACGCAAAGGTTGCATTTTTTGATAGCTCGTGTATGTATACAGTGCCTCGCGTACACGAGATGCCCAACCCGAATGGTTTGGCCACGTCGCATGCACTACGTCGCGTTCGCAAAGGTTTCAAAATCTGTTTGCTCGCCTACGCAGACAGTGTTCGCGTATGCGAGTTACCCAACCCGAATAGGTTGGTCGCGTCGCGTGTCCCTTGTCGCGTACGCAGCCAATACCAAACTTGAAAAAATTTCAAATATTGCAGAATTCAGTTTTTGGCACTAATTTAAAGCTCTCAAAGCAACCTTTAATTTAAAACAAAGTTGATTCAAAATCAAGTATTGAGGCTCAAGTTATGATCCGTCAAAGTTCACCAAAAACTATTTTTTACCAAAAACAATAAGGTTCTCAACTTTCCAAAATTTACAACCAAAACAAATTCAAAACCACACCAGCCCCAATTTACATCAAATTCTACTACTTGTGTCATAATTTACCACTCATATTATATAATCCTCAACCCTAATTATTAATTTTATCATCCTAAAACCATTTCTCAACTAACAAACTCATCCATCATCATTCTATCACTACCAATCATAATAATCAACCTCATTCAACCTCAATTTCCATCCTCTACATCATTTATCAACATCAACACCACAATTCATCAAAATAACTAAAATCATCATTTCATCGTACATCATCATCCAACAATTTCAACAATCAATTCAATCCAAACCTATCCTATGAATCACTAGCCTAAGAGTCCAGAAATATTACTACATAGAGAAAACCGAAACCATACCTTACTCGATTCCTAATATGCACTAAATCACCAAATTGAGTCCAACTCAAGCCTCCAATCACCAACAATCAATCCAAAGCTCCAAATAAATGCCAACAATCACAACTTCAAGCTATATACACATAAAGGGTAGAGTGTACCTAATAGGAACCAAAGGCTAGAGTGTACCTAAACACCCAAAATCACAAAATTTCACTTAATACAAAATCCAACAATTTTGAATTTATGAAAGAAAATGTTGAGAGGAGATTCGTGATTTTCTTACCAGTTTTTTAGATGAGTTTTGTAGAGCTATTCGTGATGATTGCATGGCCACAAACGATGCGCCAATTGGACCTCATAGCTCAAGTTATGAGCTTGGGAAGTTGTATGTGAATAGTGAAAATGGGAATTTCTCTCCTTCCCAACTCAGCTGCATGTGTTTAGTGTGCTTGTGTAGGTTGTGTGCTGAATGGGTCAAGTTTGGAGTGTTAAATGTGTTGGGCTTGGACCCAACTTGAGTCCGGTCTAATCCGTTAGTATTTTTGGCCCGTTTGGTCAAATTTCGGGCCAAACTTTTAAAATTAGTGTCCAGCTTTCGATTCTAAATACTGTTTTTAATTATTCTCACACAGTACCGGACAGACTTAAGTCGGTACTGCCAGTTAATTTATCGGTTCGCACTTTTATGCAGTTTTTTGTAGAAAATTACACTTTCTAACTTAGAAAAGTCTACTGAGTCTAAAAATCATATTTAAATTGTCTAATTCATATTCTAAATTTTTGGATCTTATTTTGGAAAATTTAATTATTTAATTAAACGGTTAATTAATCGCGGTCCTTACATAACTTGTTTTTCAAATTGTACTTTGACAAAATTCACAAAATTAATAACCAATTGTGATGCCTCAGATTTGGTTTTTATAAAAAAAATCTAAGTGAATATGCTCTTGCCATCCACCACAATAAAAAAATACCTATATACTTCATTGGAAGGGACAGAAATAAGACCCAGATATCCATATGAACTAAGTCAAAACAATCTTTTATTTCGGTTGTACTAAGATCAAAAGATAATTTCTTTTGTTTTGCAAAATAACACGAGTCACAAAAAAGTTTTGAAGCAATATATTCTATAAAAGGATAATACTTTTTCAGTAAAATCAATTTATGCATGGATATGTGTCCTAATCTAAGATGCCAAATGTTGTTGTGCTCAGTGTGTGAAGGTGTTGTGGGATGAGTAGTAGTCATAGTTGCCGCTAATGAAGCTTGTTTTGGTAGAGGAGAGAAAAAGTGAGAGAATTACGGTTCTCTACTCATTGTATATAACCATTCTATACACTCAGCAATGCCAATCATCTTTGAGGTGGATCGATCTTGTATCTCACAACATTTATGATTGATTAACAGTTGACAATGTAAGTTTGAAGTTAATTTTGACACAGAGATCATTTTAAAATCAAAAGAAGGAATGTATAAAATATTTTTGAGAAAAAATTTTTAGAGAATGTGATTATGCCAATGACGGTGCTAACAGTTTTGGTCTCATTTGACAATATCATATTGATTGGAGCAATATTTTGAAAGCTTGCAAAAACTTTTAAGTCAAAAGTCACATGATCTGTTGCACCAGAGTCAATGACCCATAGTTCAGATTTTGGAGTGATAATACTCATAATTCTCACATTAAAATGTAATGCAATGGTTTTACCTGGAGTGGAGGTCTGAATGAAATTAGTCAAAATTTGATTTGCATTATGAGGTTGTTGCTGTACACTTTTATCTTTGATCAACTCTAACAAGGCAAATCTTTGCTGAACCCAGATCTTGATATTCTAATATTTTCTTGAAGACAATTGAGTTGGGATTGTTTATCACTGAGTATATCATCACGCCTCTCAGTGATTGATGGTGGTGTTATGTTGCTATCGTTGATAGAAATGAGAGGAGTACCCTGCTTCTTATAGCACACATCTTCTGTGTGACCTTGCTTATTACAATGAGAGCATGTCAATGTATCTACGACCTCTACTAGCTAAATTTTCTCTAGGATGGAGAAAATAGAGGTCTGATTGATATTGACTTGTGGTGTTCTTCAAATTTTGAGATTAAAAGATTCGTGAATTGGGGGAGGAGATTGGCATTGCTCTGTTGTCAAAACCACCACTCGAAGTCTGTTTACCATGTCCGCCATTTTGAGAAATCAATGAAAAATCACAGTAATAAAGATTCAGATCTTCTTCCTTCCAACTCGTTGATCGAAACAGCTATGTTCACCAAGAAAGAATCTTGCGAAATAACCCTTCATCAAACTCTATTGAATGAGTATGAAGGAAGATGTAAGAAAAGGGGAAAGAAAATGTCGAAAGAAAAATTAGAGAAAGAAAGAAAATAGCAAAATTGGCAACAATTGGACCTCAATTCACAATTTTTCAATTTGATTAACAGTTTGGTTGCTTTCCACACCGCACTATGAAAAAAATCTCATGCCCTAACCTGTTCATGTTGATGGTTTGATGAACCAAAAAGGATGAAGAGAGAGATAAAAATAAGTTCTTTTTATTGTCGAAGAGAATGAAAAATTCCTTAAAAGACGTTGAGTTATTACACTTTATATACTATATACTTCTTACGTACTCTACTAAAAAAAATTACAACAAATAAGTCTACATCTACTATTGATAAAAAAATCTTCATTTTTATACTTTTATAAATTAAGATAAAAAAAACTTTTTTTTTAATTAAATAGTAACTATAAGATTTTTATCACTCATTTAATTATATGTTTTTTCTAAGTATAATTTTATATAATTGTTGAACATATTTACCATCACTTGCATTGTTCAATAGATCAATATTAATTAGAATGTTTATTTTAACATATAAATGAATGATTTAAGTGGTTTAATGTTTGAAAAATAATTAGATAGTATATAAATAAAACCTAAAATGCTAAATTTTTAAATATTATATTATTTGTAATAATAAAATTCAAATCATATTAATATATTATACATATTGAAACTTCAATAGTTAATTTAGAATTCAAATATTCATATATATATATATATATATATATATATATTCTAAATAGTTATAATCTTATCGATAATCTATAATAACTATTAAGAGAAAAGGGTCAAATTCATCTTTAAAATATTATTTTTACTCAAATTCGTCCTCAATAATTTTAAATTAATTATATTAGTCCTTACATTACTTTCCATTAAAATTTGTTAATATGGCACGTAACGTGATATTATATTGACCACAATATATATCTGACCGCTTTAATAAATTGCTAACATGATAAATTTATAAAATTATATCAAATCAATCTCAAATTGAGAGAACTTGGGGTATTGAAATTCCTCAATTTAAAGTTAATTTGATCCAATTTCATAAAGTTATCATGTTTACAATATATGGGTTGTGATGTTATCAAATTCTGATATTATCAACAATGAAAGTGACGGAAGGACTAATATGACAAATTTAAAATTTTTAAAGGACGAACTTAATTAAAAGAGTAGAAATGACAACAAACTTTTATATTAATGTATACAAATGACTCATTAAAAAATTAGAGATACATTTATCCACTATATAAAAATTAGATTTTTTTAAAAAATTATTATTTTTCCAAACATGATTTTTAGACTTTAATTCCCTAAATATGATTTTTTTTTGTTGCATTTAAGCAAGTTGGCCGGACCTAATGAACTCTATAAAAATTGGCAAGTTCACCCTAATTTCACTCAAGTTTTTTAAAACATGCACTCTCAATCTATATCATCGTCTAGAAAATAGTATATTGATCTACAAAGAGAAATAGTTATTTTTTAATTTATAAGTTAAATATGGCTTATTCTGGTGTAGCTATGTATTTTTAAAGACGATAACAATGGTTGTCATTATTAAATATAGCTTATTTTTTTAATTTATAATTAAAAAAATATTTGAAGAAGTTATGCTTGTTGTCTGTGTATTTTTGTGTACTCTTATATACTATTTGTAGATCTATATACTATTTTCTAAACAATGATATGAATTACAACTGCATGTTTTAAAAAACTTGAGTGGAGTTCGTCGGGTAAGGCCGGAGCCCGGAGGTAAGGCGAACTTGTTAATTTTTATAGAATTTGTCAGGTCCAACAAACTTGTTCAAATATAAAAGAAAAAATCGTATTTAAAAAATTAAAATTCAAAAATTATATTTAAAAAAAAATAAAATTTTTTATTTTATTATTAAAAAAATCCTATAAAATTCGTGTGTGCTTTAACTATTTTTCTTCTCTGGTCCTCACCCTAATGAAACCAGATTATACCCTCTAGTTTTGCGTTTTGAGTTTCGCGTTTTCTCTCTTCTCTGCCACATCCCACTAGTATAGTAAATTCTTGCTTGGCTGTTGGACTGAAAGTCTGAGACACAGGCACGGTTTGATAAAGTTCTATCGTCTACCCTTTCTTTTATATTATAAATATAAGAAGACCCTTTTGGGTTTCTCTATTTCCCCTTTGAAATCGAATTGTTGAAACCTTGTTTTTGTCCTCCTTGATCGTGCATACTAAATTCGAAGGCTATAACTTATAATCCATATATGTATTTTTAGTAGCTCCGGTTTTGATTTTCTGTGCCTTTTTTTTTATCATATTAATTATATAGTTTGCCTAAGATACTAAGATGATTGCATTACGGTGTGACTGATCCATGTTATAGGATGGGTGGAAGCTCCATTGATGATGACTGGGAATTTAGTTCCTCCTCTAATGAGATTCGAACAATGATCCTAGTTGGACGTACTGGCAATGGCAAGAGCGCCACAGGTAATAGCATTCTTGGGAGGAAGGTTTTCAAGTCAAGGGCAAGCTCATCTGGTGTGACCAGCACTTGTGAATTGCAGAAAACTGTCTTAAAGGATGGCCAAATTGTTAATGTTATTGACACCCCTGGTAAACAAATGGATAACATGCCATTTCATAACTTCTTTGTTTGCGTTGCGTGGAGGAATGTCATAGTCATAGAAAATGTATTTGTTTTATTTTATTTTCAGTGTTTCTGGTTTTGTTTTTCATAAAATCTGTAAAAAGAAAGCATGCTTGTCATCTCCCAACCTAACTTTGTAATCTTTTGTAGGACTATTTGATTTTTCGGTTGAATCTGAGTTTGTTGGGAAGGAAATAGCCAAATGTATTGACATGGCCAAGGATGGGATTCATGCTGTCCTTGTAGTGTTATCGGTTAGAACACGTTTTTCTCAAGAAGAACAAGCAGCGTTACATAGCTTGAAGACTTTGTTTGGAAACAAAATTGTGAACTACATGATTGTGGTCTTCACCGGTGGTGATGAACTTGAAGATAATGATGAGACCCTTGATGATTATTTGGGTCGCGAGTGTCCGGAGCCCCTAAAGGTTTGTTAATATTAATATTATCAATTTATTCTATTTTGATTTCTAGTTCTGTCGAGAGCCATGCTTAATTTTATATAAGCTCCTACACCTTTTCCCTAATTTTCTTGATTTAGTGTTCCTTTTTGTGCATCACATAGGTAACTTTAATTGGGTTGTTAATCATTTTGTTGTAACTGGGAATTTAGTGACCTTCGATGCTTTTTCAGAGACGTGGTGATTTTAAATCAGTTTTTGAAATCGTTGTGTTGGTTCATGGTTTATGCATTAAAAGTTAAGTAATTATGCTAGATATCCTCCTGAACTCCCTTGCCTATCATTGTGGTGCCTTCAATAGCAGTAGAGATAGCATTGTTGTATTTCTTCATTTCTTGAGCATCTTGGAATATATGACTGTAGGAAAAATTTAAGTATCACGTTGAGTTTCAATTCAAATTTTGTAGGAAGTTCTTGCTCTCTGTGAGAATCGCTATGTGCTTTTTGACAATAAGACTAAAGATGAAAGAAAGCAATTTGCACAAGTTCAACATCTTCTTTCTCTTGTGAACAAGGCTATATCACAGAATTGTGGACGACCTTACATAGATGAGTTATTTGTAGAACTGAAGGTGAAAGCTTTGCAAATCAGGGCAATTATGTTTTTCTTTTGTTTTTAATTTTAAATTTAATCGAATCATGTATATGATGACAATGACTTCATTACTTGATTAAAGGAGGGAGAAAGTAAGATGCGTAAAAAACAAAAGGAAGTTGATTCCTCGGAAGGATATTCAGAATTGCAGAGGCTGCAGTTTAAGGAACAAATGCAGCAAACATATGATGAGCAGCTAAAACGAATTACTGAGACGGTACATTTATGTTAATATGTTCGGATTTATGACTTCTGATATTTGTCAGTCGCTTGATTTTTATCTAATTTTCCTGAATTTCAAGCTTGATGATACTTTCTTTGAAGTGATGGAAATAAGAAAATCGGATTTTTATGATACTTTAACATAATTACATTGAAAATGATTTAATGTCTCTTCCATATCCTTTTGATTATTTTGTCTCTATGCATCATTAATCATTGCTTCTTTTTGTGTTACTTCCTTTCCTTTGGTTCCAGAGAAGTATATGTATATGTATCTGAATGCAAACTATGTCTAGCTACATTAGTTTTTCAATAAATCACTGTGTCAAAATGGACAATTATTTGGAATGGGGAAGTCATCTAGGTACATTGTTTAATGCTTTATCATTAAATGATAATGCTTTTGTAGGTGGAAATAAAGCTGAAGAAAGCTACTGCTAGGCTCGAGCAACAACTGGCAGAGGAGCAAGCTGCAAGACTTAAAATGGAGGAAAAAGCTACGTTAGCTCAAAAGAGATCGGATGAGGAAATTCGAAATCTCCGAGAACATCTTGAGAAGGCACATGAAGAACTACGTAAGCGTGAAGAGAATCGTTGTGCTATTCTTTGATATTTGATGGCGGATCATGCCCTTATTTATCCCAAACTCTCAAGTTAATGAAGCCATATATTTATTTTCAGTGTTTTGACTTGAGAGTTAAAGCTTAGACTCACCTGTTTGTATATTGCCAATACTTATGGTTCATGGGTTTTTAGATTCGACAATTTGATCCGATCACTAAAGTCAATTCTCCAAAACTATGTATTGGGATGGATCTCTTTTTTCTATACATGTTGCATTATTAAGTGATTGAATTAAATACTTAGTTTTTAAATTGTCTCAAATGAGTGGTGCTTTGTTGGTGGTGATGAGGTTTATGGTGCGCCATAGAAGACTTGGTATACAAGCCGTACCTCGTAATAGGTATAATCTCATTGAAAGTATAAACTCACAATTAATTTGGCCCAAAGTCACTCACTCAATATATTTTCTCTTTCCGTATGAGACACAAATTAGGTTTAATTATTCTGTAAGTTTCTATAATTTCACTAAATTTTTAATTAAGTCTTTATACTTTTTTTTCTCAATTGAGTCTTTAGATATTAATTTTTTTTTAATTTAATTCTTACTGTAAAATAACATAATATTCTATTCAAAAATCGAATATTATCCTAATTAAGTTATGATGGCTAATTAAACCCACTTTTATTTTTTCAAAATACCAAAATCACCCTTCCCATTTTATCCAAAAACAAAGAACCTAGTCAGCGCTTGTTCTCTGAAGTCACTGCGTTTCTCCTCCGATCCATTCGTTGGTGTCGTCCTCCATCTGCGGCGGCGGCGACGTCGTCATCGTCATTAGCGGCGGCGACGTCGTCGTCGTCATTAGCGGCGTGAGCGTCCATTGTCGTCATCGTCCGTCGTCCTTGGTCTGCGCTGCACTGCTCTGCGCTGGTCGTGCGTCTACTCTACTCTGCTTCCCACTGGTGGTGTGTCGCTTCCGTCGTGTTCCCTCGCCGTGGATCGCTACGCCGCTACTCGCGTCGCCACACCTCGCCGCACCTCGCCTTGTTGCCTGAAGTCGATCTGCCAAAACAGGTAACAGATTAATTTTTTCTTTTGTTTTTTCAAAGTTAATGAAACAGGTTTAAGCAAATGATAAGTTTTCTGATTTTTGAATTTGATACAATAGTTTGGGTTTACAATATATATATATATATATATATATATATATATATATATATACAAGGGTTTTGTGAATTGATGAATTGACATATGAATTGGTTTTGCTGATTATGAATTTACTTTATTGTTGATGGTTGTTGCTGTGATGAATACCATGCTTCTTCTAACCACCGGTTCTGTTCTTGTCGAGGCTTCGCCTCATGATTTCTTTTGGGGTGGAGGTCGAGATGGAAAAGGCTTAAACTATCTTGGTCGCTTATTGATGAAGCTAAGATCAGAGTTTCTTGGCGAGTCGTCATCATCGTGCGAACAATTGATTCTTTTGGGGTGGAGGTCGAGATGGAAAAGGCTTAAACTATCTTGGTCGCTTATTGATGAAGCTAAGATCAGAGTTTCTTGGCGAGTCGTCATCATCGTGCGAACAATTGAAGTTTTTAACAGTGCGTTCTATGTCTTCCTATTTCTGAAACAATTTATCTCTGTTCTTCATCTTTTGTTTTTTGGTATACAAATGACATCTTCTAAACTCGAACTAGCTTTACATGTATTTTGTTTGCAGTGATGCTAAAATTAGCTATATCTCTATTGTAACTTAAGCTCAACTGCTTTGCCCATATTGTAGTGTACGTCATGGATGTTTAGGATAATGAGTTGTATAATGAGTTGTGGTTTTGACATGTTCATCTTTTAATTCATTTATCAATATGATGTGTCAAATTTGTGTGAACCTTTTTATTTTTCCCTCTTCTTTCTTTTGGCAGCTTGTCTAATCAATGAGCATGATCAAATTGATCCATTTTGAGGGTTTGGGTGAGTGCTGATTGGACATTACTGCAACTTTAGTTAGAATCTATGTAGTTATTTTGTTGACATCCTAGTTGATAATGAACTTGTCCAAGAAAGTATCCCAAACGACGATGTCAGCTCCTTGATGATATAACCCCTGATTTCAAGGTCGTGGGAGAAGAGTCCCAAGGTCTTAATGACCTTTCTTTAGCAGGCTTATCCATACATGATGAGATTGAAGGCTTGATGTTTCATTCTTCTAAAGAAAGTAGATATATATTCAATGAGCAGGAAGAATTATCTCAGCAGCACATTAATGGCAATAACTTTACTGATAGACCAAGGTTTTTCAATTCTAGCTTTCGGGAGGATCCATCTTCAGGAAGCACTTTGAACACCTCAGCGAATTCTTGGGATAGGCCAATTAGGAGTGCCAACAAGCTTGTTAGCAGTGGTCAAGAGGGGTTTACTTATGATGATAACTCAGGACATGGATTCTTAAATGACATCTTTGCTGAGAATGCAATCGTGGATGATACTAATTTGAACCCTTTGGAGTTCTGAACTTGTTGGGACACCTGATGGACTCAAGTCTGCTCTTTCAGAATCGGTTGTTATTAATGTTATTGTTGATCTTTATGCCGGTTCAGAGAATGGGGGTTGTTATTAATGTTATTGTTGATCTTTATGCCGGTTCAGAGAATGGGAGGCTGCAACACAAGAATTGATTTCCAGATTTTATGTATTATACTAAAATTATGCTTTCTATGGTTTTCATTTTTAGATTTCAAATTACATAGCCTTGTGGTTTTCTATAGTATACCATGATATGATAAAGACACAAACTATATTTCATGAATCTACATAAATGTAAAATGTTACATGATCATAATAAATACTTGAATGATGGAAATTGAATTTTATATATACTTTTTACTACTATTTCTGTTTTATTTTATTCATTACTTTTTTTGTATGTTTTTAAGATAAGGTATTTTGGGACTGAATCTATCTAAGAAGAAATGAACCTTTCTTAAATTAGTCTGTTTTATTTTGATGCTTTTGGATTACTGTTTAGAACATGTTTGTTATTGTGAAGGAAACAGACATTCTTTTGGAACTAGTTTTCTTGTTGCCTTTATATTTTTGTGTGTTGAAAAATGTAGACCTTTGATGATTTTTATGGCTACTAAGCTTAGCCACTTTATTTCGATACTCTACCAAAATATTATGTTAAGTTTGTATCTGGATATATATTATTAAAAGCTGCGGTGGTTTGGATATATACTAACTATTTTTATGATGTTCATCTCCATTTGTTAGTTGTTACACTAAAATTTGCACAAAAAGAGGACTTAATACCATGAAATCATATATTTCATAGCCTTTGAACTAATATCAACCATTGCAATACAGTAATTTCTCAAACAAAATACAATGCCAAAGATGCCTAAACAACCACAAACATACAAAACACAACAGCTAATTCTAAGACATCCATGTCTCTTCACAATTGGATTCTCTTCAACCTTCTCCAACAACTGTTTCTCCCGTTGCTTCACTTTCTCTTCTAATCCATGATTGAAGTCTAGAGCAATTTCTTCTCCCCCTTTCACTACACTGTCCATCTTATAACCAAATATCTCATAAAATCAGTCGAAAAAACTGCAATGATCTTGTTTTTCCTGCATTTACAATAACAAAAATCATTACCATTTTTAACGATGTCATTGCTTCAACAATCCAAAATACTAATAATACCTTAAACTGAATATCTAAAGAACAGTCTATTCGAGTTTTTCGGTGTGTGAAACCTGCAGATTATAGCATACGTCCTGCACTTGCACTTAGGGTATTCTCCTTTTTTTTACTCGACCCTTCGCGAAGCAAGTCATGCGACCAACACTCATCTCTTCACTAGAAGTTGCCCACCTCATCGCCGGGTTGGAGTCGACATGCTACCTCCGCTTTCCATTACCTACAACGAAGATGCGCGACGAAGGTGCAACTCACCCTTGCACAAAGAACAAGAGGTTGAAGACGATATCCTAATTTCAACAATATTCCCTTTTAAAACGGACTTAACTTATAATAAAGAGGGTTGGGGCCAAATTCCTAATTAATTTTCCTGAGGAAAAAATTGTCTGATATCACAAATTTTAAAGATTTATTTGAGATATTACTCCAAAAAAATAGGATATTCTTCTTGGGATCAGTTTTGAAATATATAAATAATTAGTGGACTTTTGAAAGACAACAATAGGTATAATTTATTTCCAAATATATAAGTAAGAAGAAGAGAGGAGGAGAAGTCATTTTATTATGTTGATTGTAAAGGGAAAAAAAAAGTTTTTGTATATAAAATAAAATAAAAAAGCAAAATTATAGAGATCGCCCAAATAGTACTTGGTTATATGCGTGTCCTCTCTTACTAAGAAGTTACTATATGTAATTTGTGAATCTGAGGGACACATGTATAATAAAAGAGGATACGTATGTAGCCAAATTTAAAATTTTTGTTCGAAAAATCTCTGTAGTTTTGTTTTGTTTTGTTTTTTTTAGTTTTATCTATGAAATTAAAAAAAAACACTGTTCAATATTTAAAAATTTTGAAAAAGTTAATGTAACTTTAAATTTGATAATTATTATTTTAAATAGCCAAATAATACGTGTATATTAAAATTTAACTACTAATATAAAATACAAAATTCATGTGTAAATTGATGAATACATATCATTTTATAGTTTAAATTAGTATACTTATAGTTCTAAATGTCTAAATATAGTTAAATAAAACTTATTCATTCTTCTTATAAATATCTCCCCTATATAAATTTTATGAATCCATTACTGTTTTTTTATTCTTCTTCGTTTAAATATTTACATAAACTTTATTCAGTTCGACCCAATGCTTTATTTCTGTCCTAGTTGATCCCGATTCGACATTAGAAGTATATTGATTTTTCACCAATAATTGAATATCTTTGTTTGTATATACTGCATTTTTGATTCCATTCATATTTGATTCCATTCACAAATAGATTTTCTTCCCTATGAGTTCTAGTCTCAATAAGAATACTAGTTTTTACTGTTCATATGTTATGATTTGAATATATCACACCAATTTGTTATGTATGGATGATGAGATTTCATTGATACAGAGTCAATCGTTCTTTTTTCTCTGACAGATGGTCAAAACTGCATCTGGATTCGAATCCTACTGAGAGGTCTAGAGACGGAACTTGAACAAAAATTTTGAGAGGAAATTTTTTTTTACAAAAAAATTACATAACATTTATATTAAATAAAATTTAAAAATATAAATATTTTAAAATTTGTTACAAATATAAAAATAAATGAATAATTTTATCAATAAAAAATTATAAATATAACTATTGTTGGAAGTTATATTTTATTATTTTTGAATATTAGTTTTTTTAATTACATTTTTTATTTTTCATTATTACAGTTATAGGAAAATTAAAATATATAACTGAAAAATATTTAAAAAAATTATTGTTAGAATAATAAATATTAAACATTACAATAATATTGAATGTTTAAATATCATTATCTAAAAAAATTTAATCAAAACTTATAAAAAATAAAATAAAATAATATTAAATTAAATATATAAGAAAAAAAATAAAAATTACCACGAGTAATAAGTCTCAAAATTTTAGTGTTATAGTTGCACAGAAAATAATTATTGAACTAAAAAAGAGATTGATTTCACTCATCGAAGCAATAGACAAGGAAATTAAAAAAAGATTTTTATGTTTCTATTTATTTAATTCATACTGGAGAAGAATTTAATGTTCAAATTATTTTTTAAAATGTCTTTTATTATATATCTTTCATCTTCTATAATATTAAAAAAATATAAGAGTAGTTTAATGTCTTTTATTATGTATAATTTATAAAATAAAATATTTTTACTTATTAAGTTGATTACTTTTAAATTTATTATTACCATATTTTTATAAAAAAATTTGAATTATTAACATATGTCTAAATATCATTTCATTGTTTTGAGAGTGCTTTTTCAAAAATAAAATAGAACGCAATGTGAATAAATTCGAACCTAGGTGTTCATATACATAGTTGAGTTAAAAAACAAAATTAATTAATTAATTGGACAAAAAATATGTATACATCACTACTAATTGTTTTATAAAATATTTGGGTGGCCAATCAAACTCCGCCCTGACTTTGTCTCTAACCTCTCGTATACATCATTTACTTTAAAATAATATATCACTTTATGTGTAAATATAAAATTTAACCGATCACAATAATTATATTTTAAAATATTTTCTTTTTTAATTAATTCGTTACAATAAAGCTGGTTAATTTATAAAATTACTCGTAGTCAATCAATAAAATTAAAATATTTTTATTATTTAATATCAAATATTAGTTTTTTTATATTGAAAAAAAATTCTGAAAACGAATCTAACTAAATATATTTTCTTTTTATCTTTGAAAAATAAATTCTATTTTGACAATTCAATTACATTTCCTAAAGTTTAAAAATCCCATAACAAATTATCAAAAGATAGTATTAGTTTGCCAAAAACATTACAAATACCAGAGTTATATCTTAAAAAAAATAAAAAATGTTTTCATTCTTGAAACCTTACATGGAAATAATTATTAAAATATTTCAAATAAAAAATTTAAACTAAATATATGAATTATTATATTTGACATTTTATGAAAAATAATAATTTTTTACTATTTTATCGTTGGTTCAACTCTATAAAAGATTCAATTAAAAAAAAGACTACTCACGCATAATGCTTTCCACGAGTTATTTTTAAATAACATAACGTGCTCCTCGCGGTATGCGGAAGGAGTACTGTTTTCTAATGTAAGTTTGCTCTTTTGATCATCCGTCTTATTTGCTTATTTATATCTGAATAAGACTGTAATAGATTATCAGACTCAAAGTAAACACTAACAAAAGAGGCATACATGGCTACCTTCACGTTGCATACTGAAACTGTTCAATCATGTTTACCTCTGAGTAGACTTCACATTCTGTTTCACTTGGTGGCTGTACTACTCATCTTCTACTATCGATTTACCCGCATTTTCGAAAACAATAGTGCTACTCTACCATGGATTCTCATCACCGTAGCTGAACTAATTCTTGGTGCGTTGTGGTTCTTTAACCAGGCGTTCCGGTGGCACCCTGTGTCAAGGTCAGTGATGATAGAGAAATTGCCTAAGGATGAAAATTTGCCTGGTCTTGACATCTTTGTGTGTACGCTCGATCCTGAGAAGGAGCCAACTGTAGAGGTGATGGACACTGTGATCTCAGCTATTGCCATGGATTATCCCAGCAATAAACTTGCAGTGTATCTGTCCGATGACGGTGGATGTCCAGTGACTCTGTATGGCATTAAGGAGGCTTGGGAATTTGCCCGGTCTTATTGGCTTCCGTTCTGCAAAAAATATGGGATTAAGTCAAGGTGCCCCAGAGTTTTCTTTTCTCCTATGGGGGAGGATGACCAGCTCCTTCGTTCTCACGAGTTCACGGCAGAGTACGATGACATTAAGGTAACTTATACAAAAGCTAGACCCAAGGGCAACAACTTCTATATCAGTATTCAATAGTACTCATCAGTCAATGTATTAACATAATAATGCTCAATTTTTATTTTATTTTAATTTTCACCACGTAATTATTTATAATTTATATTATTGATACAATAAAAATATTAAAAGTGTCAATGAAAATTCTATAACTTATCATTTTTAAGTTGAGAAAGAGTTTTATTATCCTATCTTTTTAGGATATTATATTTTTCTTTATTTGATATCTGAATTTTTTTGAATTATTTTACAGGACAAATATAAAGAATGCAAAACTAATATATTTTTTATTTGGTATCTAATATTTTTTGTTTATTTTGCAGGTTAAATATGAAAAAATGCAAAAAAGAATTGAAAAATTCAGTTCAGACTCTAAAAGTTGTCAAATTGTGACGAATAGATCATCTCATATCGAGGTACGAATTAAATAATCATATTTACAGGAATACTTTAAAATAAATAATAAAAAATAAAAAATATTCTAAATAGAAATTCTATTTTAATATAAAGTATTTTAAAATAAACCCATTTAAGTTAGTATAATACTAGTTCATTAATTCGTTCAAATAAACTACAGAAATTTAAATTTTATTTTATACATACAATAACACAACTATTTTTTGGCCATCGAATTAGGGAGGAAAAAAATAGAATGTAACAACTATGTTTGGTTACTGAAATAACCTTCTAAGCAAGAGATTAGGAGTTTAAAATTGAAATTTTTTACTTTTGAGTATAGAAAGTACTTAGTGTTCAACTATTTAACATAACTCTATCTATTTTGTTGGATTTTGCTTTTGAAATGGTAGGATCCACTAATTACAAAATTAATTATTATTATAATAAAATGTTAAAATAATAAGAATCTTCTTCTCTATACATGGTATAAGAATGAAATGAAATCATTTTTTTAAAGTTGTTTTTTATTGTTTTTTTCAACTTTTATTATTTTTAAACATTGAAGAATTGAAGTAATGAAGTTGCATATTGACTTTATTTCAACATAAAAAAATATGGTTAATTTTAGGGTGCGTATGAATTAGCACTTAAATTTTGCCTAACTTACTTTTTGTAATAAGTTTTGATTTTTTTAAAATTATTTATTTTTATATTTTTTAAATTAAATATTGAATTTTAACTATTTTAGTAAATAAACATGACTTTTTAACCACCATAGCATTCACAAAAAAAATATTTAGATAAATGAAGAAACTTTCAATTTATTTAACTTTATTCATTTTATTATATTCTATTAATCATTATTTTTTAAATAGTATCTAGTATACTATATTAACTAAAAAGTTAAGATAAATAGAAGTTTATTTAATAAATTCATATATTTAAAAATTACTACAAGATCAATCTTATTAATCATGATGACATTTCTTTTTCAGATTATAAATGAACAGCCCGAAACACCACTTGTTGTTTATGTGTCTCGTGAAAGGAGGCCGTCTCTTCCTCATAAATTCAAAGGAGGAGCTCTCAATACATTGGTATGCATGTACCAGTCTCAAAAGATTCAATCCATGCTTTTTATTTATCTTTTTCTCTTAAAGTATTATTTTAATTCAAAAAAAAATTATTTAGTTTTAATGTAATTTTATCTTAAGATCAGTTAAATAATTAACGAATATTTTATATGACAGTAATATAAAAATAGTAATATAAAAATAGTGTTAAGAATTCGAAAAATAAGTACAAATTTTAGAAGTATAAAATTAACCGTAAATGCATTAATACATTTATTTATTATTATCTTTAGAGTTTAAATGAAATATTTTTTATAGAACTAAAAAGAATCATAAATAAATGTATTGATACATCCATTGTTAATTTTGTAGTTCTGGAACTTGTACTTATTTTTTAGATTATCGACTCTAGATTATCGATTTTATTATTGTACTACTGTCACTTTAACATTTCGTTAATTATTTAACTTTCACCTCAAATTAAAACTACATTAAAACTAAATAATTTTTTTTATTTAAATAGAACATTTTAAACATTAAATATCAAAACATAATTACGCCTAAAACCCAAAACATAAGGAATCAATTTACTACTTTATCTTTCTCTTTTTTGAGATTCTAATGATTGCTTGTGTGGTGCTGCAGCTCAGAGTCTCAGGTCTAATTAGCAATGGCCCTTATGTTCTTGTAGTGGATTGTGATATGTATTGCAACGATCCATCCTCTGCCAAACAAGCTATGTGCTTCTTCCTTGATACCGAAACTTCTAAATATACTGCATTTGTCCAGTTCCCTCAAATGTTCCACAACCTTAGCAAGAAAGACATTTATGATAACCAATCCAGGACTGCCTTTAAGGTAAACCAAGCTAAGTCCATCTTTTATTATTTACTTAATTTTTGTTATACGAAAGACCGTAACATTAACAACTTAGCCTCCGAAAATAAATAATATCAAGTTAGATATGCGGACATTGTGGGGACATCTTCTTGGTTTGTCGTGCAGGTCAAACACATACCAGATATGACAATAATTAATACGTGTCTTGATAAAAATAAATAAATTTTTTTTCGGACACCTTTAGACATAACTAAGTACTATCATTTATTTAATTTTATTCTTAATATGTATTCTTATAATATATATTTTTAAAATATGTTTAAAAATAGTACATATTAATAATTATTAAAATAAAAAATATTTAAATATTTTATATAATTAAAAAAAGACATTAAAATAATTTAAAAATTAATTTATATTTTATTATATGTCGGGTCTTATCCTCTTGTTAGAATTCCAAATTCGCATGTCTGCCGTGTATCAATACACGATAATATCTCACAAAATATATTCCAAAATTTAAGAAGCAAGGAGGACATTTTGTTAATTGTTAGTTGTTTATATTGTCAAAGGATGTTTTTTTTTTTAATTTTTCCAACGCCATAATTTTTGGGACTAAATTGATGATTTTCTCTTTATTTTCTATCATCTCTCTGATTGTGATGAAATGTGGTGAATTCTTGAAGACAATGTGGCAAGGCATGGATGGACTCAGGGGTCCAGGTCTTTCTGGTAGCGGCAATTACTTGTACAGAAGTGCATTATTGTTTGGAAGTCCAAACCAAAAAGGTACATACAAATATTAATGTGGTGCAATCCAAAAATTCTTTACTATAAGACAGTGAAATGAGATTGTATTGATCAATAATGACAGATGAGTATCTGCTGGATGCCGAAAGCTACTTCGGAAAATCCAGCATGTACATAGAATCGCTCAAGGTCATTCGAGGGCAGCAAAATCCCAAAAAGAATGTTCCAAGAGATGCAATTTTACAAGAAGCTCAAGTGGTTGCCTCCTGTTCCTATGAGACAAACACAAAATGGGGTACAGAGGTGGGATTCTCGTACGGGATCTTGTTGGAGAGTACAATAACTGGGTATCTGCTGCACTGCAGAGGATGGAAATCGGCTTATCTGTACCCAAAAAGGCCGTGTTTCTTGGGATGTGCCCCAACTGACATAAAGGAAGGTATGCTTCAGTTGGTGAAGTGGCTCTCTGAACTTTGCTTGCTCGGAGTGTCCAAATACAGCCCTTTCACTTACGGCATTTCCAGAATGTCCATCATTCATACCTTCACTTATTGCTTCATGACCATGTCATCCATGTATGCTGTTGCATTCATCCTTTACGGCATTGTTCCTCAAGTATGCTTCTTCAAAGGAATTCCCCTATTTCCAAAGGTAAAGTGCCTACTCACTGCTAGTTTTTATTAATTTCTTTTCTCTTTTTTTTTTTTGGGTCTAGTTAAATTTAAAATTTGCCTACTTTTGGTTTTGCAGAAAGAAATCTTAAGTGGTGACATGATAAGTTAAATGGAACAATTTTTTTTCCTTGATGGCCATTAAATAATCTCAATGACTTGAAGTTACATGCATGTTTTGGTTTCTTTTCTGTGGTACAGGTTACAGATCCATGGTTCGTAGTGTTTGCAACGATTCATGTATCCACCCAAACTCAACATCTGATTGAGGTCCTTTCTGGAGATGGCTCTGTGGCAATGTGGTGGGATGAACAAAGAATTTGGATTCTAAAGTCTGTTACTGGCAGCTTATTTGCACTAATAGATGGAACCAAGAAATGGTTAGGATTAAACAAGGTGAAATTTAGCTTGTCAAACAAGGCCATTGACAAAGAGAAGCTTAAGAAATATGAGCAGGGCAAGTTTGATTTCCAAGGCGCAGCACTATTCATGTCTCCATTGGTTGTGCTTCTTATAGTGAACATTGTCTGTTTCTTTGGGGGATTATGGAGACTACTCAATGTCAAAGATTTTGAGGACATGTTCGGTCAACTTTTCCTACTTAGCTATATATTAGTTCTTAGTTATCCCATTATTGAGGGGATAATAACAATGAAAAGCAAGAGTGGGTAGTAAAATTTCTTTATAAGTAGGCTTATTCTATGATTATATAATAAGAATTGCATAATAAGTGTTTGTATCTTGAGAAAAAATAATTATATTCCACGTTGTTGGGGGTTAGATGAATGTCTTAGTTGAGTTAGTTCTTTTACATAGTCGTACACTAGTACACTACTAGTGCTTTGATGTTCTGTATTGTTGATGGAGGTTATCTGGTAGCCAAGAGTGGTGATCTAACAAGGTAATTTGTACATGCAAAAACGATACTCTGACGACGCTCAAATGCTCAATCAAGTCACTAAGAGTGTGAGATAATATGTGCATGGATGAAGAGGAAAACTAGGAAAGGGTGAGCCTCCAAGAGAGTAGGGTGTGCCTTAAAGTGGGAGCTTCCCAGATGAGGACAGAGATTAAATAACACAACTCATGAATAAATAAGAATAACAATAATAAAAATGTCAATGGTTAAGAATTAGCAAGATGCTGGGTTTTTATGATATAAGTATGCAGTAAATGTCAGTGTCAATAATAAAAAAGGAAAGGAAATGATTAAAAGATATCAAGTTTAGTACAACCATAAACATTTAAAACACCAACGCAATAAGCGATAACTACCAAAAGAGATATATTAATAAATTAATACGTACCGTTACGTTTAAAACGTGGACAAATAACAATAAGCCATGTGGAATTTATTTTCCACGTCAGCATTTAATTTTTTCTTTTTTTAAATATATAATATATCACCACTTTTACTAAAATACCCTTTTAATTAAATAAAAATAAAAAATATTTATTTATTTAATTTTATAAAAAGACTTAAACATCATTTCTTTATTTGATTAGACAAAATATTCTTTTAAATTAATCAAATTTTAAAATTCAATTAATTCTAATTTTATAGTTTCAAATGATTGAAACAACAAAATAAAAATACATTAAAAAAACAAAAAATTAAAATTGTTCTTCATCTTTATTAAATATATTAAAAAAATAAAAAACTAAAATTGTTCTTCATGTGCATTCAGAAATCTTATCGTTGAGACCTCTGTCTGAAAATTTCGTCTTCTTCGTCTTCTTCTCTCCTCTTCCTATCTGCTGAGATGCCCTAGCCAATTACTCAACCCAGCAACCTTAGCTCCACACAACGCTAAACGCGAACCCATCCCTCCCATCACCCTCGAGCTCCTCCTTCCTCTCTCCGTCATCGATCTCACTACCTCACCTCCGTCCATCTCCCGACGCCGTCGCCGAAACGAGCTTCGAAGCCACCGTCGTTATCGTGCAGCTCTGTTCCACCATCGTGCAGCTACTGTTTCAGCTTTGAAAGCATCGTCGCGCAGCTCGGTTCCATCGTCGCCGGGGTCGCCTCCTTTTTCCGTCGAGCAGCTCTGTTCCATCGTCGCCGGCGCTATCTCTGTTCCTTTTTCCTTCACGTGGAACACACTCATAAGAGCCTATGCTAGAACCGCAGATCAAAAACACAAGTCCATGGAACTTTACAGAGCAATGTTAATGATGGAACGAGAACAACAAAGTGCAGCGGTTATTCCTGATAATTACACATACCGTTTTATATTAAAGGCATGTGCTTACTTGTTCTCTCTTTCTGAAGGGAAACAGGTGAATGCTCATGTATTGAAACTTGGGTTTGAATCGGATACTCATATTTGTAACAGTTTGATTCATTTTTATGCAACTTGTGGGTTTCTAGACTTGGCACACTAGGTGTTCGAGAAAATGTCCGAGAGAAGTGAGGTTTCATGGAACATCATGATTGACTCTTATGCAAGTGCTGGTGAGTATGACACTGCATTGAGAATATTCTGTGAGATGCAGAGGATTCATGATCCTGACGGTTACACCATACAAAGTGTGATTAGTTCCTGTACTGGATTGGTTGCTTTGTCTTTGGGTTTGTGGGCTCATGCTTATATCTTGAAAAGCAGTGACAAGAACATGATTGATGATGTTTTGGTTAACACTAGCTTGTGTGATTCCTTTAAGTAAACAAATTATATGACTCCTAAACGATTCTTAGGTTAACATACTTGTGGATGCTTCAGTATGCCAGATTTGTTACTAGGTCTATGCAATTCTCAAAACATTTTTTTCTTAACCTTTTGGCCTGTTCTTGGTTTGATTGATGTCTTAAACTTCTAATGACATTGTTGCAGAATGATCCTAAAGTCCTTAATTATTAACCAAGCTCTGAATGCTATCTAAAATACACCAACCAAAATATCTATAAATTGTTTTAAATTGATATAACTGATGTGAGTATGTAACGAATAAGCATTGCAAGTAAGACAAGTGCAACTAATATGTTCTAAATTCATGAACTCTTGGCTTCACTTGGGCCATTGTCATATTTAATTGAACACATAAAGCTTCTCTCTCTGGCTCTCTGATTTTGTCTCTTCTGTTTCTGTGGCAGGATATTATATGACAAGCGATATAATCTCTTCCATTATCCAGTCTCAGACGAAGATGCTCCTAACTATCACTCAATTATCCAGAACCCGATGGACACGGTAACCATGTTACAGCGTGTTGATAATGGCTGGCATATTACACGTTCTGCATTCCTGCAGGACATTGATCTTATTGTTTCCATTGCAAAGGTATGCATCCTGTGGCCTTTAACTTGGCTGGGTCCTATCCAATGTCCATTCTTGTGATGTGACATAGTTAAAAATGATTGAGAGTGCTTTATTATATGATATTTTGGTTAACAAAGTTAAATTTCTTGCCACTTTCTCATATAACTCAAGCTGTTTCATGAGTTGTAAAGGTTCTTTAAATGATTAAGGCTCAAATATTATTTATCATCACATCACTTGTACTGGTTTAGGCTTATAAACAATGCTTGCCTGTTTCCTTGCATATTAAGAATCTCAAACTTATTTTTTAGCCAAAATATACATATATTAAGGCACTAATTTTTTGTACTAGAATCTCATTGACAACATCAAATATGAGTTTTCTTTGCATTTCTTCAAGATTATTTATCCTAAGAATCTTCCCAGCATTGTGCTTCATATTGAACTGCAGCTTGTTTGTCTTCAATAGTTCAAGTGCAAAGAACAACTTTGGGTTTATCAGGTGACCTGGTGAATGAACTGCCTGGATTAAGCTGGGGCTACTGAGCAGCCCTGATGCGAGCAATATTTCTGCTATGTATTTACGGTCAGAATCTTTTCTCTCTCTGCAATTGGTGAATTTCTCGCTATTATCGTCATTTTGCCAAAGAACTTTATCCAAATTCTGAGTTTGAAGGTCATCATCACTGGTTCCATTGCTGAAGTTGGCCTTTGTGTTATTGAATGAAAGAGGAAGGTCCAATGCATGCCCTATGTTATCAGGAGTGGCTAAAGCTTCATCTGTAGAAATATAAATATGAAAGAGTTAAAATGTAATCCAAACTCCTTTCCTATAGATGATTTTATGTGAATATCACAAAAACTTAAGTGTAGAATATACCTAAATCTTTTGAGATTTCTGTCTTCTTTTTGATTGGAGAAGGTGGGTCTTCACTGTAAAATTGCAGATCAAGAACAGAAACTGGACTTTGTTGTTCTGAAGTAACTGTTATCATGGCCATAGCACTTTCCTTGCTTAGCTCCTTTGTAGCAGTCTGATCAATGAAAGAATATTAAACCTAGTACTTTATGCTTATGGGCAACCATTGTATAATGGGAGGAAGAAATACTTACATTTTGATTCATGTGAGTCACCTGTTGAATGGAAATGTTGTTGTTGCTTTCAGAATGATCAGCTTGGGTGCCCTCTATGTCACGGTGAGAATCCATGCTTCTGTTGCTGTCAACATTGGAGGAAATAACATCAACTTGATGCTTAAAGTTCCTCTTTTGACACCGGATCTTGCTGAAGCCTTCATTTCTTTGCTGCAAGGTACAAACTTTTTGCTTTAGACCAGCCCGGCTTTTGGAGTGTCACCGGTTCAAAACGAAAGGCCTCCAAACGCCGTCGTTTTTATTTCTTCATTAAAAAAAAAAAAAACAGATTCAGAAATCAAAAACCCCTCTTCGATAGATACCCTTTGGCCCTTTCTCCCTCTGAAAACTTGGAAAGAAGTATAGAACTCAAAAACCCAACCCTAAACCCTGAGCGTTCGGTTAGAGAAAATTCGGCATTCATGTCAATCCTTGATGCCCGCCCGGTAAATTGTTGTACTATTTGTTATGATTCATTTGGCTCTTGGTGTGGCTAGGACATGTTGCTCAGTCACTGAACTTCCTATGCACTTTACCAGATTGAATCCGCACTTCCAACCTTGGCAAGGCCGATTATGTCTTTAGATCAAAATGAAGATGCTATTGTGGGATCTCTCAAGCAGAGCCTGGTTAGTTGCTGTTTTTGGTCCTGTTATGGTTATTTTATGATTGTGTATTATGATTTTCAAAGAATAAGATTCACTACCAGTTCTTGAATCAATAATTTATATGACTGTTATTTTTCTCTTAGAATTTTCTGGTATATGTGACAAATTTTTTGCTATATTGGCAATTTCAGTAATATTTTTGTTTTACAGTCCTTCAGTTCATCCTATCTGTGTCATATTGTGGGACAATGGAGTATTGATTAGAGTTAGCAGTAGGAAAAGGGATTTCAGTTTACAAAAGGAATATTAGTAATACATGTTCTAATTGTTTCATAGGGTTATAATTTTAAAAAATGACTACAACATTGGCATTAGATGTGTTTATAATTCTTATCAAATTTTGTGCTCGCTATTTCAGAGGCAAGTAGAAACTCTTGGAGCCCAAAGGGCTGGTCTTGAAGACATGCTTAAAGAGATGAAAAGAAAGGTACACCTGATTAGGATGCTTCTTGTGGAATTTTTTCCATCCTATGTAATCCGTGATTCATGAATCTATAACATGTACTATTTATCTTTGCTTGTATTTCTAAAAATATCTTCAGGATGATATATTACCAAAGTTGATGACATCCACTGGCTCTCATGAGGATCTCTTTAAGAAGGAAATAGCAAAATATGACCATATTTGTGAAGAAATAGCTCAAATATTGAGGCACAGGAGCAACTGTTGATGCAGATCCAGGTATTGCATTATGTGCGCTCGCTTAAAAAGAATTGATGCATATTAGAACTTTCTAAGAGAAATATTTCCCAAACTGTCTTGGTGGTTTTTTTTTTAATACAAAATTTTCTGGGGTTCCTTTTTTACTTACTACATTGATTATTGTGAGCAAGCAACAATCTTCAATTATGTGATTCTAACAACCGTTTGCTTCTGTTTACAGGCTCAGAATGATGAATTCTCGGCTCTCTTCAATCTTGAAGACTATAAAGGTATATCTATTTGGTTGTTCTCCTCAATATTGAATCTGATTTTAATGTACACAAAACTGAATATTAACCAGCAACAGAAAATTGTTTGAACTGATGCATTAATTAATGGACCTTCTTTTCTATTTCAGTGGTAATAGTTGAAATGGCTCTTATTATTTCATACAGAATGCTACCCTTTCTTTTTTTTTTTTGGTGTAGTCACCCTACTTGTCTGATGGTTGATCTTTTCATGGTTTCCTTATAATATCTCAGCTTCACGTGAAAAATGCTATAAGCAGATTGAAGCTGCCATAGCCAAGTTTCGAGAGATAAAAGACAACATTAATGAAGGGTTAAAATTTTATGTTACTCTGCAGGTTAGAACTTATCAACTATGTGTTGATTGAATTCTATTATGCAAGAAATTATCTGAGTATGATTAAATATATGGTTGAAAACAAGTACTTGCTATTTATGCAAATTTCTGTTCGATAGGATGCGATCACAAATGTAAAGCAGTAGAGCAATGACTTCGTAATGACAAGGAACATCCAGTGCAGAGAAATGATTGAAGATGTTCAAAGACAAGTGGCTGGTCTGAGTTTCCAAGATAAAAACTCAGGTGCTTTTAGTAGTAGCTACCCACCAGTTGGAAGCCAAAACCAAAGACCCAGTACACAACAAACAGATCCTCGTCCCCAAACACTTTATTATCAACCACCTGAGCAGCCTCCGGTTTCTTCCTACGGACATCCCCCTCCCTCAAATGGTTCAGTAGCGCATCAGCCTCCACCTCCATACCACATTCCACCAACATCTGCCGCTCCATACCAACCCCATCAGGTTCATCAGCAGGCACCAGCAGAGTATGGCCAACCTGCATATCCTGGATGGCGTGGTCCATACTATAATGCGCCGGCTCAGCAACCTGGTTCTGTTCCCAGGCCTCCATATACCGTTCCATCTCCATACCCTCCACCTCATCAAGGTGGATACTATAAGCAGCAATAGTGTTATCCAACCGTCTTCTATAATAAGAGAGATTATTCTTTCCGTCAGCTATCTCCTCAACAAATTGGATTTAGATATAACTGTTATCTTGAAGCTTTAGACCAGCGTGGAGAATTGGTATGTACTTTTTGGGTCGTTTCTGGATTTGTATTTTGTTAGTTTGCATTGTCATTGGTTTGTGAATAGTTTATACAAAAAATGTTGTAAGTACAGTTGGTTTATTTCCAATTTTCTACTTTATGCAGAGTGGGGTTCCCCCATTTATACATGCCAACTCGTCAGAAAACATATACTTGTATCACTACATATTCAAAGATTTCTTACCCTCTTTTATGGTGATGAGTAGTATCATGTTCGGGATTGTTTGTCTCTAAAAGAATGTACTATGTGGATTGTCCCTTGTGAACTTTTATGTTGTATATTTCCGTAAACTCAACAAAGGAAATTGTTGGATCGTAAGACGCACAAGAAATACAAGGGAATTAAAAAAGAAATTATGTTGTTAAGGCCTAAGGGGAACATCTTATTTGAACCATGTTTAATAAAAAATTCATCTGGTTCTTGAGGTTAAAGAAAACTTGTGCGCGTCAAGCCATGAATATTTTGGTACTTGTGGATAGTCAAATATTTGTTTCTATCCTATTTGTTTCTGAGTGCCAAATTCTTGGCGAAAACGGAGATGAAATTTATGCATGTGTCAAATTTTAAATGGAGACACAATGCAGACATAAGACTTTAATCAAAAGTCCATAGCCAATGGATTGAGATTCTTTGTCCCTATTTTCTATCCCTTTCCATTTTCTCCACTCATAATTTGACACCCCAAGAACACAGTTTAGAAATCTCAAAATTGATGAGAACTATTAGGTGTAACATTTCTTCCAAGAGTAAAAGGAAATATACTATGATGCTAACAGAACCGTGAATCAGTGATGATAATAACATTATATTCCTTGGGCATAGATAAAATTGAGAAGAAAAAGGATGGGAGATATAAGGTTTTAGAAAGTTATGCCAATCTATGCCCGTAGCATTAAAACCACTTGTAAAATGTATACAGATACCCGCTAAAAAGCACAACAACAGAGATTATAGTTATCATTCACTTCTCAAGCACCATAACTTCTTCCCTAGACGCAGATCCCATGACTTTGAATAACCATTAATTAATATTATTACACTACAATCGAGCATTCTCTTGGCAAATCGATGCGAAGCCTTGTATAGGAGCCAGTGAAATAAGCAAGCAGATAACATGAAATAACAAAGAAGACTTAAAGACCCGTATCAATGAGATAATCACCCAGCCTTTCAACAATCATGTTGCACTGCCCTGGAGTCATAAGCTCATCGTAGATTCCGATGATCAACGCCTGATTCGTCTTCTTAATGGTAACACCACCAAGACCCTGCATGATAAGGACAAGCTGAGATTTTAACAACCAATGGCCAAAACCAGCATCAAGGTAACAACGGTATGGACATGGTGCAGCAATGAGTTTTACGCTGATGCTGATTCATTGTGAGCTATGGCCTAAAGCAGTCACATACCACAATTTGAATCCATGATTACATCATAAATTTACTCAATCAGATTAGCAGATTCACATTATCATAGATTGTTGTATTTTCTTTGATGAACTTGTGCAATCAAAATTCAAGCTATAATTAGAAACAGTCAGTACCTTCTTCCCTCGAATGACAGCGCCGGGTTCACCTTGTATAACCATATATTTGGTGCCACCGAGGTACAACCCGGTGGGGGCAAGCGATCAAGGCTCAGCAAAGTCATTCATGATAGCAGTAATTTCCTCAGGCTTGAACTGCACAACACAAAAGACCAATCAAAAACAGATCAACTAAAACTATTTCAGATTGCAAGGATCACTTGACTTGTGCTATGAACCAAACACACTTGAAATCCCCAGCCACATGTTACTTGCACAAGTGATGTGAATATCCGATTTCATATATAACAATAACGAGTGTATGATTGATCTTATGATGTTACATACTAATAAAAAGGAATGCATCTCATATCAGATAATCACATAGTCCAAACTCCAAGTCATTCCTAATGACTCTCTCCAAGCTTTAATTTATAGCATAAATTGCACTTAACAAGTGAAACATTAAGAAACTGAAAAATTAATCAATTAGCTCCAGTTGATAAAACTAAACAGCTATGGTTAAAGCGCGAATGTATCAAATTAACACCAAAATCATAGGATATGTCAGTATGTCACATGCAAATCAAATCTGATAAATCGGAGGAAAATTAACGAAAAAAAAAGAACAGATGAATCTGGAAAACAAAGCACTAAGAAAGAAGGAGAGTTTTGGAGAGAGAAATTGAGAAGTATTAAAGATAACCTGAGGGAAATTAGAGCTCTGAGCCCAAACACTGCCGTCTTGGCCGACGATTGCGGCGGAGGAGAGGTGGCTGCCTTCAATTTCGCAGAGAAGGTGGTCATCGACGTAGGTTTGCCACGACGGCAACCGGCGAGACGACGGCAAGCGGTGATCCGACGGCGAACTGCTCCAAGCCACGAACAGAGAAGCCAGCGAGAATGGGTACGACGTGCCGAGCTACCTGGTTTCGGACAGGGGAAGAGGAAGAAGCGGAAGCGCTGAGAACCCGGAGACAGCGGCCGGGCTAGGGTTTTGTCGATTTGGTTTGGGTCTTTAACTGCTTTTCTTTAGAGGGGGCACCAAAAATGAAGAGTTAAAAGAGAATCGGAGAAGATGAAGAACAATTTTGATTTTTTGTTTTTTTAATATGTTTTTGTTTTGTTGTTTTAATTATTTAAAATTATAAAATTAACATTAATTGTTAATTGAATTCTAAAATTTGATTAATTTAAAAGAATATTTTTGTCTAATCAAATAAAGTAAGTAAGGATGTTTAAGTTTTTTTATAAAATTAAATAAATAAATAATTTTTATTTTATTTAATTAAAAGGGTATTTTAGTAAAAATGGTGATATAATATATATTTAAAAAAGAAAAAATTAAATGCTGACGTGGAAAATAAATTCCACATGTTTTATTATTATTTGTCCATATTTTCAACGTATCAGTACGTATGAATTTATTATCGTACCGTAGCAATCACCTTACAGATTTATATTGATTGTGGGGTTACTGACAGCAAAATCCAGCGAATTTACATTGATTTCTCTAAGTCTTCTGAAAATAATTAATTTTTTTATTTAAATAAAAAAAGTCGGTTTGTGTAAGATGCCACGTCAAGTTTGATCCCAGCAATAGTTGGAATGGTGATTAAAGAGCATATAGTGTGTGTATAACAAAAATAAATAAATAACAGTATGTGCTTCTTTCTAGCGATCTGAATCAGCTGATTATCTGAATTGAGTGTTCAAGCGAGTAGGATATTTAGATTGAGAGAGATTGTGGCTACTAGTGTTATATTGCTAAAAGGGTTAATTAGATCAGTTAAATTTCAATTATTTGACTAACAGTATACTACTTCAGTTTTCGCAACACACAACTAAAAAGAGACCATTGTTAGTTCTATTCCTCATGGCTTAATGCTCGCTCGTGTAGGAATCTCGAACTCTTCTTGTAATTCATGCTGGTATTAACTCTTAACAACAAGTAGAGCTCAAAGTGTGTTATTAGTTTTGGTGGATAACCATTCTCCAACATTTTGTTTAGAACGAACACAGGCACACTATTTAAATGACACTTCAAAGATTTTGGTTCTCACCAATAGATTCAAAAAGAACAAAAGTCTCCTACAACTCCCCAATTGGTATATCATTTGACATGGTCCAACCAGGATTATATTTTTCTAACAATTACTTTGAAATTACTCATAGTTACACCATCCTATCAAGAATTCATAACCTTTTAGAGGGGTGATAAGTATCGTAGTTTACTCTCTTATTTATTTATTTACCTTCTCTAGTATTAAATTTAAAATATTATCTCAAATGAACATAAGTTCAAATATTTTTCTTCCTCCATTCTCTTTATCTTCCATTTTTGTTTTTTCTTTTCTTTGCTGTTTTCTTTCTCTTTTTATTAAAATTACTTTACGTAGTATTTTTTTTTTTATTTCATAAAGGAAGTAAGAATGTCAAATAATATTAATAAAACATTTAATGTCATCAATTAAATGTCTTAATGTGGTATGATCATCAGACAATAGAGAATTATAACCCATACCATGAACAAATTACAGTAGTATGCAATTTTGTGGTCAACAGATTTGTCACAACTCACAAGCATTTAATAATAATTCTGATAGATGTAATGATGGAAGAAGAATTTGGATTATGACTGTCTTTTATATTATCAATTTTATCATTTAATTATATAGAAAAAATGATAACATTTTCAAAATCATCCTCCCATAACGACAAAAAAAAATCATTCTGCGATCCTAATTTGTAACCAAAAGAACTTTTGAGTACTTTAATTTTTTCAATATATGAAATGTGTTTGATTTTTACTTTGTTTGGTAATTAAATGAATTGTTAAGCATGTTACTAGGAGATCCTAAACACTACCTTTTATATAACCATTTGAATAATGAGAATAACTATAATGGCTGATACGGCCGTATAATTTTTTTTATTTGATAATTCTTGTTTTTGTTCTCCATAATTAGATAATAATATAAAAAGTGACACTATTGTTAAATTTTAATTAAATTGTACTTATATTAATTACATTCTTTTATTTATCCTTTTATTAATGGACTAGTTAAAACCTTCTTTATATTTAGTTCTTTGTGTTCACCGAATAATTGACAATATAGATATTTTTTTTGACTTGTCATAATATTTTTATTTAAAAATTTGTAACTAGCTAATTGAATTTTTTTTATGTAAAACACAAAATTTGTTATGAATAAGAATTTTACTTGAAAATTTATATCTAGTTAATGAATTTTTATATGTATAAGATAATTTTAAATATTTATTTAAATAAACAAAAAAATTAATTACTCGGGCAATCTAACTTGATTAATAATTCACAATAATCCGAGAGAGGAATATGGACAAACCTGGTTGTGGATAACAGTTCTCTGAATCAATTCTATCACGACAGTAACACCTGAAAGCATAGTGGTCTTGATCGAACCCACACCTTCCACCACTGTTGGAACACTCACTGCAATTCTTGGCCGTCCAATTCATCAAAAACCCTCTTCTCAGCGCCTCTTCAACCCCTCCTTTCTCATCTTCCACCCTCGTTACGCTCACCGTCCCCCTGCAATTCTTCTTCGCTAACTTCAAATTCTCGCCAACATCCCCATAAAGCGCCACAACCGATCCTGTTCTGTTTTCAGCTGAACACCCAATACTGTGGTCTTGCATGTTCTTGCAGCCATAAAACAGCAACACTTGCTTCTGCTTTGAAGCAACACTGAACCTTTTGCTGTGGCCGCTGAAGTTTCTCAGTGGGGAAATACATTCCGTGGATCTTGGTCCCGAGAGGCGAGAGCCCAGGGATGGACACTCGAAGTGATTGGTTGTTGTAGAAAATGTTTTGGACAGTGTATAGAGTTTCTGAGGTGTTGAGGATTGGGAAGCCGTCGTGGGAGCAGGTGAGACCGAAATTGGGGAGACCACAATAGGAGTTTTGTTTTGATATGATGTAGAAGGGAAAGCTTACGTTTTGGTGATTAGTGGTGCCACCACAAGTTTTGGGTTCACATGCTTCGAACTTTGGATTTATAGAACACACAGTGATTCTTGTTAGAAGAGAGAACACGATTGTTAAATTGAAGGTGGATAAGAGTGTTCTTTGTTTCATTTGGAATGTTTCAAGATGGCGGCTGAGAGATGGTGGAGTTTAATTTGGAGAGGAAAGGTGAAGTTATCATGATAAGATGTTTTTTTTTTTTTGGTTGCGAGTTTGAGCTTTATTCAATTGGAGTCTACTATTGTTAATGGTAATGCTTTTGACATTTTTGTTTTTCGATAACCCGCGTGCGTCACTGTTCACGGTTGAATAATTGATCACTACAAAGGTTTGATTAGTGTACTCTACGGGGGATTGTTTCGAAGCCTTTGATTATTACAGGCAAATATTTTTTATTTTTACTTAATATTAAATTAATAATAATTTGTAGTTATATTTACTAAAATTTATATATATGAATTAATATAATTTATTTATTAAAATAATTTAATATTTATATTAATGAATTGGTAACTAAAAATACTAAAATCTATACTTTTTTATCTCTAAGTATAATTGAAATGTATTCGGTTATGAAACTAGACGCCATGACCGTGACAATTGAGAAAATATATCAATTTTACTATGTACACTAGTGAAATAGTCTCTCTTCAAGTGTTTTTTTTTATTTGCTCACGATATTTTTTTATTTACAGATCAACGACTAATTCGTCACAAATCTGAACTTCATTTAAGGATTTATCGTTAGTCAATAGATTGTTGCATGTACAAGGCAAAATTCGAACTAAGTGGATGAATGAGTTGATCACTTGACCAATTCAAATTAATTTACCTTCAAATATTTTTATTTGTTTATTAAATAAATTAAAAGTATTTTTTTTCAACCCATACCACTTTCAGTGTCCAAAATTAGGGCTGAAGTCTTAATTAAGTTCAGATTGAAGGGGAAGACTTGTTGTATAATTCTTAACAAATTGGTCTATCATTCAAACTAAATGAAAAAAGGACAACCAAAATTTTAAAACTACATAAAAAAAAGTTTGTTTGTATTTTTGTGTTAGGTACTCGAATGAGAATGTATTGTCGCTTAGATTTCAAGGGTCTCTTCAATGGCCAACCTTATGTTACTATTAATTTTGACTTTTTGACTAACCTTGCAATTTCATATTGTTATTTGGTGAATTATACGGTAAAAATGTAAGTTTATAAATATTTTTTTTATCAAATGAAAGAGAAATTGAAAAAGTTAAGACCCACATTTTAAAGAATAATAAAATAATAAAAAATAATTATAAAACGAATTTATATTTTCTCTCTATACAACTTTATTTATAATGTTTCA